>NC_056729.1:192210408-192227908 GCF_019279795.1 Protopterus annectens | reverse complement strand
GCCCCCATATGGGAACAAAGGGAACATGGTGTCCACCCAAGGACAGTCATGACAGCATCTACATGGTCATAAAGGTGCCTGGGCTGTGGGCTGAGCAGGAGGAACATTAATGTTGAACCTTGTGTATGTGTACTGCATGCCTCCAGGTGATGTAACACTTACCCCATATCTCTGTGGAGCTTCCTATGCACAAGACCCTTAATCTAACTGGGTGACACATATATGTCTGTGTGTGCTCCATGGAGGGTGGGGGGGCACCATCCCCTGAGGTGGTTCCACATGAAGGTAGTGCCAGAACAGTAGATAATGAGGTTCCATGGCGGGTGTGATGTGGACTGGTAACATTAGGTGGGAGTGGTGTTCCTGCTGACAAATAACCCCTACACATACTGTTGTGTAACTGTCATGGAACATATGTGGGTTGTAATAGTCCACACAATCCCAGAACATGTCCAACAGCATGCATAGATATCCCCAATAATACAGAATGGTAGATGCGCAGAAATTACATAGCAATCATACCACATGTATATGTGAAAACATAGTGGCAGTGACAATGGCATGCAGGCGAAATACTCTTTAACAGCCCAGCAACTCTAGTGACCCCACAGGGAGCATTTCTATAAACACATAGCAGAAAGTGTTGTACAATACAATAGATGTCCCAGTGGTAGATATACTGGAGACATACCACTTGCGTTGTGTGAATATTAAGTTGGAGCTGATATGCTGGCGGGAGACTGATATGTGTATTGTATTATGGTAAACATGCCAATGAGTTGCTCAGACATATTTCCATCTTTATGTCTTTCAGGGAGTATGGCACACCTGAGGAATCCTGCCTACAGTGCCGCTGAGGATGGCATAATACTCACCAGCATCATCCAGAACTACCAGCTGCTGTTCTCAAGGACAAGCCAGGACCAGAATGAGTGGACAGCCATGTGGAACAATGTGGTCTGCAGGGTGAATGAGGTTGGGATGCACAGCCTTATGTAAGAGCAGGTCCACCATCATTGTAGTGACCTGCTCCACCATATACGTCGCCGTGCCGCTGCCGTGCGGGGTGATGACTTTGCAACTGGGTGGGCCATAACATCCACCCCCTCTCACCAGAGTGGAGGAGCTGTTCATGAGCCTGGTAGCACCTGCCCGCCCACAAGAGCTACAGACATATACAGTCATGGAGGTGGGTGCTACCCACACACCAGACATGGAGCATGGAGGTAAGGTTCCAGGGCATATCAGTAGGCAACTGTTGTGTATGCATCTGTACAGGGAGATCATGCATATCTGAGATGTGGAGTCTGTTGCTGTGTAGTACTGATAAGCAGTTATGCATAATCTGTAGTACTGTGGACTTCAGCTGTTGTTTTACTGTAATATTGCAGCCACCCTGTAGCAATGCCACAGCTGTGGCCACTGACATCAACTCTATCTCATCTCAATGTAGGTACCACTGGGATACCAGCAAGGCAGTGGCCAGATGCCGGTGAGTATGGTTTAAGGTTATGCTTGACAATTCACTGTGCATGTCATAGCTAAGGTGTAGGCCATGTACACATCTAACACACCTGCCCATAATACATGCTGTATGTGTTCACTGACAGAGCACACACCTCACTAATGGGATTACCAGCCTCAAACACATGCAATACACAGACCATCTCAGACATCTGTGGCTACACTCCAGTGCACATTGCCCAGGCACAGCTGACATCTGCCTAACATACACAGCTATGTCATACACAGAACAGTTGAACATGCTACACATAAAGAAATCCCACTCCCTCTGCAAACACATGCTCCATGGTCCTGAACCTCATCAACTCATTACACAGAACATACTGGAGGGATAGGCCCCTGTCCTGGGGATTTCCCACACTCTGGAATGGACTACCAATTCATGTTAGGCAATGCTACTTATTGGCCCTCTTTACAAAAACACTTGACAACTGGACCGGAAATGGGGATTCACCCTGGGTAGTATGTCTGTGCCACAGCCTGACAGAGGCACAGGGGAATAACATTATTGGGTGGTGCACGGCTGGGGATCCCTGTATCTAGGCTTATGTAGGCTCCAAGATCAATTTACCAGTACTCACCTCAATAATGATCAATAATGGTTCTACACTCACCATAGGTGCAGCACATTGTGTCTGTGGTTGGTCTAATGGTATTCTCTCACTCATACATGCACCACTGATGATGACATCTGTGAATACACATCAGGCATTCACTAAACACATGTCCATGTATAATCCATAAACACATAGAGACTGTGACCAGCAGTGGAAACATAACTGACACATAGATACACAGCCTGCAGTTGTGTATACACCTGTGAGGTATGGTGCACATTACATGCCAGGGTGCTGAACAGATGCACAGCAATGTGTGGACATGGGTGCAGTGTGCTCCAGGGGGAGGGCCATCACTTACTAACAGAAGCCATGCATCACAGCCATGTATAATGTGTGTAAAGGAGATTGACTACAGTTGCACTGCATGCTGTTGAGCGCCACATGTCCTGCATGCTGACATGTGTGTAATTACAGGTTTGTGTGTGATACTGTACTGTACCATCACCTGCTATTGTGTGTGTTATGGGGGTGCTGGAGCTGTCTGTAGGTGCTGTCTGGTGGAGTGTATGGGTTGCCATGTATGTCAACTGCATGTTTGTATGTCTGTGTGTGTGGCCATGTCTGAACATGTGTGTGTGTGTGTGTGTGTGTGTGTGTGTGTGTGTGTGTGTGTGTGTGTGTGTGTGTACTGTTTAGTGGTGATCTACAGGTCTCACAGTCTGTTCCCTGTTTTCCCTTCACATGTGGCAAGGTGGGGCTGGGTCCCTCCCGCAGGGAATCTGATGTCACTGATACAGACAGTGACCATGAGGATAGGTGTGTTGAGGCAAAGGCAGGGTCATCAGAGGCTGCCACTGGACCACCAATTGACATCCCACAAGTATCCACCCCATCCACGGACACAGTCACACTACCTCTACATACCTCGTCACCATTGGCCTTAGCTGAGGGACAGTCAATGGTTGGCATTGGCCAGGACAGTGTGGTATCTATGGTATGTGTGTCAGGACACAGGAGCCGTAGTAAGATGTCTTTTGTGGTATCACATAGGCAGATGCTCAGAGGTGCTCGTTGGAGCATTGATGGTTATCATGCCTCTGGCAGACGTGCCACATCTACATCAATGACACGCATGTTCCAGGCTGTCATGGAGGCACAGGCACATTTGGAACGGTACACCAGACAGGGTCTAAGGGCGCAAAGGGCTTGTCACACCTCTGTAACTGACAGCAACCATGACCTAGCAGGGTCAATTCGTAATTACACAGAGGTCATGGACAGACGGTGGGGTGAGACATTGGATCTCATCCACAATGTCATGTCCATGTGTCAGGACAGGTTGGGATGGTTGCGACGGCCATGTGGATGTATGCCAGCAACACCAGCAGCTGAAGGTCACCGTGGACGTCTAACAAGTCACAGCCATTCCCGTAGTGGCAGTACCAGCCCAGCACTGTGGGGGGTGCTGTCCACAGACCATCATAGCAGACCACGTGCACATGGCCCTGGCCAGTCCCAGGAGGGACTTAGATCCAGTGGATGTCTGTCAATCTCAAGGGACAGTAACCAAGCTGGGTTTGTACCTTATGCTGCCTGTAGCACACCTGTCAGGCACAGGTCCCGTGTCCATGGCCGGAGACGGTGAACTACAAACCCTGCCAGGTACAGTCTGCAGCTGTCTCACAAATCCCCGTATAGGGCAGCGACATGGTGGAACTGTGTGCATGCAGACACACACACATAAACAACAAACCTAGGGCCATCACATACCTGCACACACAACATCACCATTGACCCATAATAGTACTCAGCCCTCTCACACACACGTGTTGTCAATTGTATGGTTCAGCCTAGGCCTCTGGCAAACCAACAACACACCCTGTGCATATGATGATACCTGTGCCACTTCCTGACATCCATAATATTGATGCAGGGACAGGCTAACATGGTGCTGATGCACAGGATGACTGTACAGCAGTGTAGCAATGGAATGCTGTGTAGCATGTTGTCAGCAGTAAAGTGAAATGATAATATTTTGGAAAGTGTAGCTGTGCAGCCAAGATGCATCATAGCTGTAAATAACAATGTTGTAGTGTTGTCACCATTATCTATTCTGATTGTGTTGTGTTTGTCTATGTGCCACATGGATGATGTGTGTACCAGTGTCAGTAGGCCTTCTACAGTGTACACAAGTAACTGTAGTGGGCGGTACACATGACATGGCTGGGTACAACACACAGAGCCTTTGGTTTGGATGCAGAACAGGTACAAGAATGTACACATGGAGGTATGTCCCCGTGCAGGTAACACATCTGTTGCCCATGTAATCCGACCAAGACAGGATAGGCACAACTACATATTGCTATATATGCAGTCTGCAATGTGAATGATATTGAACATGCTAACAGCAGGGTGTATGTCCCTTTCCCTACTCTATAGTGATCCTTACCTTAGTAACATAAGTGTGCCAATGCTGGTGGCATAGCCCTACCATTAGGAGGGTGTGAGGCTCTCAACTACTGTGAATGATGTAAACAACAACTAACTAAAGGTAATACACCTTTGATCATTATAAGTAAAAAATTAAGAGCCCTCATAAAATCATCCAAGGCAAATTTTGAGAGAAAAATCGCTAAGGACTCAAAAGACAATCATAACGCCTTCTTTAGCTATGTTAGAAACCTGGGAGGAAACTCCCAGATATGCTCAGAATTAGCTCAAAATGATGTGAAAAATTACTGAACCTACAGACATTGCCAACATACTGGCTGACAGGTTCAGTGCAAACTTCTCCCCCCCACCCCCCCAAAAGGAGAGATATCTATACCAGAGGATTGTAGCCCCCCAAACATCTCTAACACCCAGGTGAGAACTGCTCTCTCCAAGGCAAAAAACACAGCATCCATGGGACCGGATGGTGTCCCCGGCTGTGTGCTCCACTAACTCAATGAGGAATTAAACCCACAGTTAGGACAGTTGTTTAATCTTAGCCTCACCTCAGGATACGCACTCCAAGGAGTGGTGCACGGCAACTGCGGTCCCACTTCACAAAGGCGGTGCCTCCACCGACCCTGGAAATTACCGTCCCATCAGCTTGACAAGCCTGATCTGCAAAGCTATGGAGAGGATCATAATGGAACTCATAAATAAAGACATAGGGAACTTGCAGACTTTGGATCCAACCCAGTTTGGCTTTGTCAAAGGCAGATCATGCCTTTTAAACTTGGTTGACTTTTTCAAACAGTCACCAAGGCCATTGATGAGGGAAAGGCAGTCCATACAGCCTACCTCGACCTGGCAAAGGCTTTCGACACAATACCCCACTCAGGTATCATTGAAAAACTCATCAGCTTAAATGTAAACCCATACATCACAAGATGGGTTGCAAACTGGCTAAGTGACAGAACCCACAGGGTCAGAGTTGCTGGCGCCATGTCAGACTCAAAGCCTGTCACAAGTGGTGTCCCACAGGGCTCAGTCCTGGGCCCACTCTTGTTCGGAATCTACTTTTCAGAAGTACAAGCAAACGCAGGAGGGTTATGGCTGACAAAGTTTGCAGATGACTGCAAACTGGGTGCCATAGTCGAGAACACATCTGACACAGATATCCTTCAGAAGGGTCTCACAGAAACAGATAACTGGTGCCAGAGCCATAGCCTAAAGTTAAACGCCAAGAAATGCATAGTCATACCCTTCGGGAAAAACAAGGTTACCCCTAGCTACCATATAGGTGACAATCCACTGAGCACAGAAGGGGTTATCAGGGATATGGGGACCCAGGTTGACAGTAACCTTTCGTTTGACACTCACATTGCTAAAGTAGTTAGGAAGACCTTCTACATTGCCCACCTGATCATGAAGGGATTCACATCTAGATCAAGGGAGGTCATCGTCCCCTTGTACTCATCACTCATCAGACCAATGATTGAGTACAATGCCCCATTCGGAATGTATCTGACCAGACACCTGCAGCAGCTGGAAAGGCCCCAAAAGTTCCTCACCAAAAGGATAAAGGGTCTCAAAAATATGTCTTATGCTGCCCGACTGAAAGAACTCCAGCTCTATTCAGTCGCTTACACTACTCAGAGGTAACCTGTGCCTGACATACAAGGCCATGTCAAACCCAGATTTGATGAACATGCTTCACCTCAAAAAATCTAGATCCCTCAGAACTACAAGGCGGAGACTTAAACCTTGACACGTTTATTAATAGGACGTGCTGGAGGGACAGATTCATCACCCAGAGACTCCCTATGCTGTGGAACAAAATCCCGGTACATGTGAGGCAGAGCACCTCGCTGGCCTTGTTCAAAAGAAATCTTGACCAATGGATGGGAGATCGCAGATATACCCCAGGGATTACCTCAGTGTCACTGCTTGACAGAGGCACAGCAAAATAATGGGCATAGTTTGCTTCAAACTAAAGGGGTGGCGAAAGCCACAAAACTCTGGGCTAGGCTTATAAATGCCCTTGGGCAGATAGCCTAGTATGAACTTATGAACCTATGAACCTATGAACAACCTGATTACATATACTGTACAGTATTACAGATAGCTATGTGGGGGGATAGATGCAACAGCAACTGTAATGATGGTGGATGTGTCTACAACAGCCACACCCAGTGAGTTATAGCAACCCCAGTATTCCTGCACACCTCTAGAGTGTGGAGGATGGCATTAACACATCTATGACCTGTGAAGGACTGTGTGTACATGGGATGGCACCTGTGGAATGTTAGCATTTGCCAAGCAGTCCTGGTGGAAACATATTCTTTGAATGGAGATAGATCCCTTAACATCTATACTTCTTTGGCTGTGGGGGGGATACCTATCCATGCCAGATGTATGCTGTTTGGGTCTCTCAAACCCATCAATGGTGCATGTGGACATATATGTTGTGGTTAGGTTCCCAGCTTCATCTACAGATGTACATCCATATATACCTATATAGATATATATGTGTTTACCTTTGAAAGCTACTACATGATAGAGCAAAATCCCAAAAAGGGAAGGCATCTCTGATCAGTATTAGCAAAAAACTACGGGCACTCATAAAATCGTCTATGGCCAGCTTCGAGAGGAACTCCAAAAAGGCAAAACCCAAAACATACTACTGTTGATCCTCTCAGCTACAGGATATTGACCCCCCTGTACCCAAAGAGGGTGGTGTCTGGTAAGGTAGGTCCCGCCTCAGGCATTGCTGGAACCTATGGATGGAAGAAGGGATGAACATATTCACATGGCCCACCTCCTCTCTCTCCCTTTGTACCTTGGGTTCTTGGTAGTTTTTGGGGTCTTTCCAGTTTTTGCAGGTGTTTGGGCAGGTACATCCCAAATGGGGCATTGTACTGATTAGTAAAGAGGAGGGATGAGTAAAAAAGTATGTGTGACCTCCTCTAATGTTAGGTGATTAATATAAAAATGTTTTAGTGGGCAATATAAAATGGTGGTTGTCAAATGAGAGATTGTGATCAACTTGGGTCCCCAGGTCCCAACTTGGGTCTTCAGTTTAATAACTACTTCTTTCTGTGGTTATTTTGGTACTTTGTTGGTTTTGTTTTTGCAGTCATCTTCGGGACTGAGCCTTGTGGGATGCCACTTGTAAACTGGTTTGGAGTCTGACATGGCTCCAGCATTTCTAACATGTGGTTCTGTCGTTGTTGAGCCAGTTTTAAACCCATCTAGTGACATAGGGGTATATAAGCTGGGGTGGCTTTTATCTATAATGGACGTCTGCCTTTGGAGGATTGGGTCTTGGTTTTATTTGGGATTGCATGATCCATGCATTCCTGAAGGTGTTCATACTTATTATAAAGGATCTCGCGGTCTGGGTCGATTTTTTCCAGTGTGACCAGGGGCTTTGAAAGAACTCACCACCAGTTTTGAGGAGTGTGAAATTTTAGAGAAGTTTTCTTTGTGGTTTTCTTGGGCAGGGGGGGGGGCGGGGTGTGAATATCCATCCAGTGAGATCAGTTATGGTCTTATCTTACCAGATAGATACACTTCTGCTCTGGAGAATAGATTCCCCATGCTGGTGATGATCAGGTCCAGTAGGTTTTTTCTTGTGAGAGTGGTAACAAGTTGTTCCATAGCATTGAGTTTGATAATCTTGAACCTTTCCTTGGGTTGTTGGCTAGGCTGTATAATGCAGTCTATGTTTGGGTAGTTGAAGTCACCCAATATAATGGTGTAATGTTGGAGAGACCTTTTATAGCAGGTCCAGTTCTCAGGAAGGGTGGGGGGGCCTGGGGTTGTGAGGGTGGTCAGGCTATAAACTGTCCCAGGCTGACAGGCATTGATCCCCTTTGAATGACACCAGGAGGACTTAAGCCAATTGTGAAAATTGATCATCTTGTCTTCATATTGTGCATCCACAGAAGCACTGAAAAGCCACATTTTTGGTGGAATTAGCGTTCCAGAATAAATAACAAGCAAACAAACAAAGCTAGATTCAGCAGGCTCTCTGGAGTCTATACAAACAGCAAACAAGTGCCACCATAAGTTCAAAAAAACAGAAAATATATGCGGCACTATAAAAACCTTTAACCACAAGAAATCAGCAGAGAGGGGGGCAGTCCACAGCCTCTCTCCCACAGAGTGCAACCACGTTACCCTCTTAATGTAAAGCCCATGGCCTGAAAGCCGTGCTTAAACCAGGTTACAATATTTAGACACTTAAGAATCACTGAGCCCTCAATCAGCAGTTCCCATGAGCCCAAGTGTTGAAACTAAAAGGCTTAGAATGAGTTACATCAAGCAGTAATAAATACAATTGAGTACTTTTTTAAGATGACGCAAAAATAAAATAAAGAGAGAAACACAAGTACAGTAAGCATGAATGTGGCACACTTGAATATGTAGCAATATTAGTCACACACAGTTTGTATATATATATATATATATATATATATATTGTTTTACTAACTCTATATACATATATATCACTATATATGCACATATATACTAAATCGACACATATATGTGTCGACAACTATATGTCTACATATACACAGTACGTTACATATGTGTACACAGATATATATCTATGTAGGTATATATGGACATATATATATATATATATATATATATATATATATATCTACATATATATATATATATATATATATATATATATATATATATATATATATATATATATATATATATATATATATATATATATATATATATATATGGCCATACATCTGTAGATAGCAATTGCAGAATAACAAATATACATATGCCCACATGCACCGTTAATGGGGCTGAGAGGCCCTAAACGCTATACATCTTGTACGAATAGGCATCCCCCCACAGCCAAACACATGTGCCCTGCAATACATTAGCAAGTACAGTCTGCCTCCCATAGGACATGTAATATGTGGAAGCCATCAACATCCCCAGGATGCAGATACACAGACACAGATATGCAGATACAGATATACACACACACACACACACACACACATATATATATATATATATATATATATATATATATATATATATATATATATAAATCATGTGACTAAACATACACGTGCAGACATATGTACAGTAAGATGCATATGTAGAAGGTGCACACAATATGGAACAGCCACTGTGCCTACAGTTAACACCTGAACAACTGGACACTGTATGGGCCAGCCATATTAATGTCAATCGTTGCCTGCAACATATACTCATAGAAAGGTCATAGGAAAGACACCACATACAGGTTTTTAAAAATGGGAATCCTTTAATTGTGCACTATAACAGTTCTATATGCTATGTCATATAGCTGTTTAGATACTGACAACCATATAAACAGAGTACTGCAATTGTGAAACAGCTCCACTAATACAGTAGTCTGGAAATGTTCAAAACTGTTGCTATCCAGGCCAAGCCCTTCAAATTGTACAATAGTGAAGACAGACTGGGCCACAGGATACCAAAAAATCAACAGTATGTACTGCAGGTGTGTAGTTCAGCAGCCTCTATCTACACTCTGTACAAACTCCATAGGAGGTTAAGATGTTTTGTGATCAAATTGGTTGTAACCGGTACATAACAAACCATAACAAACAGAAGAGTCTGTATGGCTGGAGGCAGTACGCTTGCAGTACCCCAATTCATGTAAGTAATGTCAATATAAGTGAAGTATACGGTACTGTACAACCAAATACCTTGTGGCAGCTCACCCCTGATAACCCCACATTTTGTAACAGCCTAGGTCATTTATGGTGCTCCCCACCTAGACTCAATAATACAGGTCCATATACCACTGTTACATACACTGGCCTCTGCAGTGCATAAAGGCACGCATGTGTTGTGTATGTGACGCCCACACATATATGGCCCCAGCCCCACTGTATGTGTGGGGGGATACAACAACAGTGGCCTAATGGCAGCAATGGCAGTGTGATATACTCACAGCCCACTACAGAACAACCCCCAACAGCATGACATATGTGCAAAGCTTGGAATGTAGATGGAGGACAGTGGCTGGTACACAGGCACATATGTGGAACACTGTTGCCATACACTAAGCAAGGTGCTGATGTTACAGGATAGTCTGCAACATACCCTTAGTCAGAGAATTGATGTTAGAAATAGAAATGGATGTGGCCATGTACTGATAGCACGCAACACACACACTGCCAGTGTAATATCTGACACAGGACCTGTGTGGTGGACGGAGAACACACACTAGGCATACCTCTGTCCAGCAAGAGGATAGGCCCACAGTAGTGAACTATGCAGATAGACTGCATTCCAAGGTGCACTAGTATGTACACACACACACCCTGTAACGCCAGTACTATGCAAAGCATAACACAACTCTACTCACAGTCTGTCTGTAGTTCCTGATCCTCCTACACATATGTGTCTGCTCTGAGTGTGCAGGTTCTCCTGCAAGAGGTATCGCTACCTGCTGCCTGTAACACAGATGCCCACACACAGGAAAGATGTCCATCACACAGGAAATGTAAAGTGATCACTCCCACATGATGTATGGATTTATAGTGGGTGGTTGCCATGACAGTGGTAATTGCAAGTAGTGCACATGTGTAATTATTTATATATGGCTATTTGGATAAGTATATGTATGTGTAGTCCCTATAGTCCCAAAGTCATAGTGCAAGGGGATGTCAGGTATGTATAGCAGGTATATTGCTAGACTATTGCTACTGTCATCGGGATTGTCTTCACAGACATGGTGTGTGTGGAAGGTAACATCTGCTTATAACATGTGTGCCATTGGCTACTGACAGACATTCTAAGGAAATCATTGTAAAGTACCGCCACTAGCATGTAATGCCTTTGTGGAGTGCAGCAGAGATATTGGCCACTATATGTGGAACTTCGGACACACCCTGTACAGTCCAGAGGTATACACATAATCCCTTAGTGCACAACATGTGTACCAGGCCTAACAATATGGATGTAGACAGCCATGTAGATGGGTATAACACATAACAACTGGTATACATTTGGCACCATAGGTGTTGGAGTCACACACTCCTGTCTGGCCTGACACATAATGACTTCTGGTACAGGGGTTCCATGGACACATACTACCCACTAGATATTGACATACATCTGTACAGCAGCCCACTGCTCTGTCTGACATACGTGACTTTTAAGGGTGGCCCGGCAACAGTACATCTGGCAAGTACCTGCACATGACACCCCACTGGTTAAGTACACTAAGCTGCTAGGTATGTAACAATGCACTGTGCAGGCTACAGGCAGACTAGCTCAACACTGGACTACATCTCGTCTGGGAGAATGCACATGTACTTGCATATTATAGCAAGCTCAACAGCCATGTCACAGCACAGGGTAAAATACATCTATGTGACAGTGCATAACCTTAACCAATGTGAACACAGCCACAGCCACATATGGTAAGCTAGCATAATATTACAGTATATGGACTATCTGTTCTACACCATCCTCATATGTGCTACTCATAGAATGACCCTACATATACTGGGCTGCTACACAGTTTGGTCTGATCGCTGTCTGTGGTATGGGACATGTGTGTGTATGGCCCTAAAAACATGTATGGCAAAATGTACCATACAGTGGGGCAGCATGTAACATCTGATAGAAGGGGAGCTAGAACAATGACATCTACCACAGTCTGTACACAGGCTAAAGTACATATTAACAATACACACACTGCCGACATTCACCATCACTACACAGACCTCAGTACTCTACAAACATCCACAGAATGCCCAGCTTATGTCATGAAATATAAGCCCTACTGTATATGACATGTGTAGCAATCTGATATATCACTGGCTTGTTATCAGATATGATGACACTATTTATGGTATACAGCACATATGCACCACTTCATGCACGACATATGTACAAAGGTTGACAGAGGTGTGGCTGATGCACATACACAAGACCAGTATAGTCATGTTGCTGTGATAACCTCATATATTTCCATTGTAACAGGGTTTGTTGCAACATATGTCCTATGAGGGATATAAAGTCAGTAACTGTCACAGCCTTCTCCATCTACAGACTGCAATCCTCACACTACCTTCTGCATTCCACTGATAGATGCACTGTGGCTAACACATGAAATCAAAAGTACAACACTGCCCAGTTACAACCCTGCCCAGTCTTTAGATGACCCTGCAGATGGAGATTCCTTATATACATGGAACTGACATGGCAGGTATTGCAACATGTATGACAGGCATATCCAGACAAATACTGTTAAACCAACATTACTCCAAATGCAGTATAGCAGCACTTACAGTCTGTAGTCAGGTTAGGCACAATCCCCTCCTGTTTGTTGGCCTCTTTCCACAGTGTATGTTGTTAGAGTTCAATCCCCAATCCATCTGAGATGCTGTTTGCCAAGCAACAGATCTAGTTCCTGCTCACAGTGACTGAAAAGGGCCAACACCACCATGATGTTCCTAGGTATTAGAGTGTGTTTCCATGAAATTGGCTATGGGAATGTTACCACAGCTGTTCTACATGCAATCAGCTAGGGGAGGGCGGCAATTCATGCAGAGGCCATCAGCTGATCATGAGCATCACTTAAAATACACATGCTGCTGCCTGTGAGTGGGGGAGGCAGACATAGGCAAATACATGTCAGGAAGGGGTGGGAGAGTAAAACTGAAGCATGTCTGTGTCACATACCTACCAGCACAGTGTATCAAACCCCCAACAACTATGTAGTGCTATTACAGTTTGATGCAGTTATTGAATGCACCACATGAGTTACCTGATGTGGAGCACTCAGAACATATATGTGATGGTGAATGACATCTGCAACAAAGACATGGTAGATATACAGTAGATGACATTCACATGCCTGTATGCATGAACAGATGCCAGCGTCAGCACAGTCACACTCACACAGGGATGCACACACATTGACACACTTGGCATCAACTCATCACTAGTGGGATTGCCATAACACATAAATGTGCAGGTATCACATGCACCACATGGTCGTATGGGCAAAGGTATCACATGCACCACATGGTCGTATGGGCAAAGAGTATGAGGAGGTGTCAGACATCAGACAGCATGCTTCAGTATACCCTGGTGCCTTGGGGGGTTGTAGTGAGTGTGGATGTGGACATACGCACCATACAACACACACACATGAACACACAGGGTGCCAGTTCTGACATGCATGGGTGCATGTCTGCAAGGGTGTGTGGTAGTCAACTGTGCCAGCACCCTGTACAAGGGTAGGCGATGGGTATACCTTGGCATCAGGCCACATGACAATGGTCTGCATTGTGGCTCAGACCTGTAGTTTCTGCATTTTCCCACATAGGTCTGTATTGCATCCCCCATCCAGTCACCTGGGTGACTATTGTGTGTGGCCAATGATGTGCATCACATGCCATGTATATGTTCCTTAGTCCATGACATGGATGGTGTCTGGGATGTGCACACCTCCCACATGCATGTGCAGTGACATGTGGAACTGTACCTGGGGTGTCTGGCCCATGTTGTGAACACAGATTATGATCAGATGTGCCAGTCTTGCCCACCTGTGGCAGGAAATGGTAATGGTCAGTAGGTTTACCCTGCACCTACATTGATAGCATACTAACAGCATTCCCTGATGTCAGTGTCATGTGTCCATACAGGGCATGTTGTCAGGCATGGTATGTCCATTGTGAGTCACATGTGAAGACACCACAGGTGGTGCAGGTGTCCATTGGGGAACATGGTGGATGTGCACTGTCTGCATCTACATGCATATTGGACAGATGGGCAGGGTGACATGCCCTCTGTTGGCCACTGCTATCACTGCATAGTTACTATCAGCGGCCAATATGCAGTGTACTACCCACATATTGGCTATTGCCAAGCATGTGTGTGCATATGACACATGGGTTGAATGTGTGCTCTGGGTAATAGTGGGGTTGCTAAATGTGACTGGCTGGTCTTGATATCACATGTATGGATATGGCTTTACACCCCAGCCTCTCAGCTAATTTACATATGTAATCCCTGTATGGTTGACATTGTGATATATAGTAGGGCCACCATAAAAGAAATAAGCAAAACCCCCTCCACATTGCCCACGCACTCACCTCTACACAGAATATGAGCTACAAACACACATACACACCTGTCATGTCTGGGAGTAAAATCCCTACCTAACTAGTTTATTACACTACACAGTTATAGTACACGCCACAGGCATCACTGGAGTACTTCTTCCCAAAAGGTGTATTTCACAATGAATGACATCAGCAGGATTACCAAAGTAGGGCATTTCAACTGTACTGCGAGTGACTAGCCTAAAATGCATTGCTCTCTACACAGACAGTGAGACACACACAAAACATTCACAACTGACATGTGTGTGTATACATCCCCTGACCAAGGTATATTTCACACTACAGCATGGAGCTGCTATAGGACACACCACAGGGATTAGTAGAGAAACCCTTCCCCAAAGGTGTATTTCACAACGAATGACATCGGCAGGATTACCAAAATAGGGCATTTCAACTGTACTGCGAGTGACTAGCCTAAAATGCATTGTTCCCTACACAGAGAGTTCGACACACACAAAATATCCACAACTGACATGTGTGGGTATTGAACCCCTGACCAAGGTCATATATCACACTACAGCATGGAGCTGTTCTAGGACGCACCACAGGGATTACTAGAGAAATCCTTCCCCAAAGTTGTATTTCGCAATGAATGACATCAGCAGGATTGCCAAAGTAGGGAATTTGAAATATACTGTGAATGAGTGGCCTATAATGCATTGCGCCATACACAGACATTGAAACACACAAAACATTTAGAACTGCCATGGGTGGAAATGGAACCCTACCACAGTTCTAAATCACACTACCACAGTATGCAGTTACAGGATGTGCTACAGGGATTTCTGAGCTGCAACCTTCCAGAGGTGTATTTCTAGGTGGGTGACATCATTAGCCTTGCCAAAGTTGAGTATATGAATTCTAAGGAGTGTGAGTAACCTAAAAAGCATTGTTTTCTACTCAGTCGGAGACACACAGATTCACACACATGCACAGTTGCCAAGTCCGGGGTTAAATCACCTACCTAACTATGTTAACACAGTACAGCAGTACACAGTTACAGGACGTGCTACAGAGATTACTGGGTCATGACTTTCCTAGAGGTGTATTTCTAGGTGAGTGACATCAGTAGCCTTGCCAAAGTTGAGTATATGAATTGTACGGAGTGTGAGTAGCCTAAAAATCATTGCTCTCTACTCAGTC
Organism: Protopterus annectens; assembly: GCF_019279795.1. Taxonomy (NCBI): domain Eukaryota; kingdom Metazoa; phylum Chordata; order Ceratodontiformes; family Protopteridae; genus Protopterus; species Protopterus annectens. Next base: position 192,212,076 of record NC_056729.1, on the reverse strand, counting down.
AGACACACACACACACAAATTCACACACAAGCACAGTTGCCAGGTCTGGGGTTAAAACACCTACCTAACTACTTTATCACAATACAGCAGTACCCAGTTACAGGACGCGCTATGGAAATTATTGGGCTATGACTTTCCGAGAGGTATATTTCTAGGCGAGTGACATCAGCAGCCTTGCCAAAGTTGAGTATATGAACTGTACAGAGTGTAAGTAGCCTAAAAAGCATTGCTCTCTACTCAGTCAGACACACACAGATTCACACACAAACACACACAGTTGCCAAGGATGGGGTTAGAATACCTACCTAAGTACTTTATCACACTACAGCAGTACACAGTTACAGGACACGCTACTGAGATTACTGAGCTACAGCTCTCCCAAAGGTGTATTTCACATTGGATGACCTCAGCAGGCTTGTCATAATACTGCTATGAGGAGGGCAGTGTGTGCATGGGCTAAAACCCATTCATGTAAGGGTTGACATGCCACATACAGGCACACACACTGGGTCATATGTCACAGGTACATGTATACAGCTACTAGATTACTACTTCCTTGTACAGCCATGTTGCACAGCTGACGCATGCACCACATAGTCTGTCATGCTAACAGATACTGATGGCTAGTATTTGCAGTGAGTGACATCTGCACCTCATGTGTCTGGGGCCCTTTGCTACACCTGTGTCAGATGCCAGATGTGGGAATCATGGTAGCTTCCAGGGCAGCCAGCACACACATTCATTATTATGCCCTTGGCATCACACATGACCTGGCAATTGATGGAGTTGAAGCTCTTGCGGTTGATGTAGACCCTACCCCGCTCACTAGGTGGTGCTTTAATGCATATGTGCATGCAGTCTATTGCACCCACTACCTCAGAGTATTCTGCTATTTGGTGGAAGAGACACATGTTGCTGGCCAATGCCTCACAGGTGATGGGGAACTATACATGCTCACCGACATGTGCTGACATGGCATCCAGGAACTGGTGGAGTACCCTGGATGCTGATGCCTGTGAAATCCCCATCATATCCCCATTTGGCCTTTGGAAGGTACCTGTAGCTAGTATTCTTAGGCCTACACATACCTATGTATCCACTGGGATGGGTTCCCCACTGTTAGTTCTGTGTGTCAGGCATGGCCGGCACAGCTCAATAATTTGCTGTAGGAGGTCAGCCCCTAACATTTTTTCTCTTGCTTTCGTTTTGTAAAGTTTCCCCATCTGTATACACCGGTGGTGCAGAGTTTTTGGGAAAAAAACAAGGGGGAAAGATGTTTGCATAGTTTATAGTGGTATGCTGGGCAGTCTTGTCTGCTGCCTATGTAATTGGCTGATTCTGAAACATTTCACCTGACAGCTAAACTAGTTCTCCTTGATTACCTTCCTACTGCTGTTTTCCCTTCCCATTGCCTCCCTGTTTAAGCCCGTGTGAGCATCGCACAAATGGAGTGCTCAAATGTGCACAGAGCTGCTATTTCCTGGTTTAACTTTCTTTTTCTTCCTGTAAAACCCGGTGAGTGGCACGCACACCCACTTACACTTTGTAAAGAGCACTAGGCAGGTTTAGACACACCCCTAGCTTAGCTGTGCTAAGCTAGGAGCAATCCCGAGCCACATGGCTCCAGTCCACTTACAGTATGCCTGACACCCCCCCCCCCATGATGTC
>NC_056729.1:191917908-192205408 GCF_019279795.1 Protopterus annectens | reverse complement strand
CATAGCTGAGAGGGCTATGATGGCCAAGAATGGCATGTAGAACTATCATGATAGTAGTTTGTTTGTTTAAGTTTTTAAGTAATGCATTTGCTCTTTTTTTGGTAAAGTTTGTGAGCTCCATCATTTGGGGGAGCCTCATTAACACACACACACACACACACACACACACACACACACACACACACACACACACACACACACACACACACACACGTGTGCGCGCATGTATACATACTCACACATAAACACACATTCACTCAGATTGCATAGATCCATTACGCTTACAGTAGGTAAACAGCACTGGGCTTTACTTTGTTAGTTTACTTCACAATGTTACAGAAAACTCATTATATATCATTTGCCTTACTTTTTTTTTTTGTTTACTTGACTGGAGTTTTTATGACTCAGAAAACTCTTTCAAGTATGACCAGCATAATTTGGGTCAGTACCTGGGTTGTGGTTATCTATGGTGGAGCTTGATGAACTGCAATATCAATTGACTGTTGGTGGTGTGTCGTGGTGTGGTCGTTGGTGTTGGAGTGATTGCTTCTTCTTTGAAGTTACATCGCAAAGTGCAGTGGTTGCTTGGGCATGAGTTTCTTGAAGGCAGTGGATCTTTCTGTTATCAGCTGGTAGTGAAGATCCAAAGGCGGGCTGGGGTATAGTGGAGAAGGAGTACCTATTAGGTACCACGAAGGCATAGTGGGGAATGTGCTTGGTCTTCTAATGTGCAGATGCTTTAATCCTGTGAGCATTTTTTTCAGTCGATGGAGTGATATCTGTCCTTGGGACTGGTGGTGATACATGATGTTATTTCCGGTGACATAAATGGATTTGTCCGTGTGCTTGTTATAATTCCTGGTTAGTCTAACTTTTGTATACATTTTTAAATAATTATGGTGGGCTAATAACATGTTTGATAATCCCAGGTGATCTACAAGGGAATGCTTTGAAATTTGAGTTGAGGACAATGGAAATGGATGATGTAAGAAAAGATAAACATGGCCTTGACATTTGCAGGGGGAAAATTCAGCAGATAAAGGAAAAAAAACACATGATAAATGCTTTCATTATTAAAATTAATAATTATTGACAGATATAAAAGTTTATATAGCCAACTGTGTTTATATTTACAATGGGTTCTACAAGTAAACAGACACTTCTCATTGAGACCTTTGTGTGTCAGTGATGAGCAGTAAGCACAGGTTTATCTCTACCACTAGAGCTCTAGTTAGTACCCTGTTACTAAATGCTAGTTGTTACCCACAGTAAGGGTGGTGTTACTCTAAATATTGTAGTTCTCATAGGAGGGGATGGGCTGGACACCAGGTAAGGGAGCGGCTGAATCCACCTGGTGGTTGGGAAGATGAGCAGTTGCCATGTGTTATTAGCATAGTGGACCTTGGCTGTAGGACGCAGTTGTTCATCTTGTTGGTGGTTGAGTTGGGTGTGTGTTCTCCATCTTGAGCATGGCTCTCAATTGTCCAAATTTTTGTAGAATGTTCAGATTGTGACTCATGGCAGAAAATAATGGCAGACATTTGATTGGCAGACTTCATATACCACAGAAGATTCATGCTGTTTTTTTTTGTTGTTTTTTGCCTCCTGCAGGTTGTGTTTTGACCTGAGCATGCCATTTCTGGAGCATGTGCATGGGGGAGCAGTGGAGCCATTATAGCTGTTCATAGGTTCATAGGTTCATACTAGGCTATCTGCCCTAGGGCATTTATAAGCCTAGCCAGAATGTGTTTGGCTTTCGCCACCCATTTTAAATTTATTTTGCTATGCCCTTTTTCGAGGTTAGTATACTGTGCCTCTGTCTAACAGTGACACAGAAGTGATACCTGGGGTAAACCTATGATCTCCCATCCACTCATCAAGATTCCTCTTGAAGAGAGTCAATGAGGGACTCTGCCTAACCTGGACTGGGATTTTATTCCAGAGTGAAGGGAGCCTCTGGGTTATGAATCTGTCCCTCCAGCATGTCATATTTATTTCAGTGCTGAAGTTCAAGTCTCTCGAGCGCGTAGCTCGATGGGATTTGGATTTTCTGAGGTGCAGCATGTCCATTAATTCCGGGTTGGACATGGCTTTATATGTCAGGCACAGATCGCCTCTGAACAGGCAGTATGCCACTGAGTAGAGCTGGAGTTTCTTTAACCTGGCAGCATATGGCATCTGTTTGAGCCCTTTGATCCTCTTGGTGAGGTACTTTTGGGGTCTTTCCAGTTGCTGCAGGTGTCTGGTAAGGTACATCCCAAAAGGGGCATTGTACTCAATTATGGGCCTGATGAGGGATGAGTAAAGAGGCACGATGACGTCCCCTGATCTAGATGTGAATCCCTTCATGATTAGGTGGGCTATATAAAATGTTTTTCAAACCACTTTGGCCACGTGGTTGTCAAATGAGAGATTGCTATCAACTTGGGTCCCCAGGTCCCTAATTACTTATTCTGTACTTAATGGATTACCACCTATGTGGTAATTTGTGGGCACTTTGTTTTTGCCAAAGGGGATGACTATACACTTTTGGCATTTAGCTTGAGGCCATGGCTCTGGCACCAGTTGTCTGTTTCTATGAGGCCCTTTTGGAGGATGCTTGTGTCGGCTGGAGAGTCGATTATGGCCCAGTTTGCAGTCATCTGCGAACTTGGTCAGCCACAGTCCTTCCGTGTTGGCCTGTACCTCCGAGAAATATATACCAAACAAGAGAGGTCCCAGAACTGAGCCTTGTGGGACACCACTTGTAACTGGTTTGGAGTCTGACATGGCTCCAGCAATTCTAACCATGTGGGTTCTGTCCTTGAGCCAATTTGCAATCCATCTAGTGACATAGGGGTTTATATTTAAGCTGGTGAGCTTATCTATAATGCCCGAGTGGGGTATTGTATCGAAGGCTTTTGCGAGGTCCAGGTAGGATGTGTGGACCACCTTCCCCTTGTCAATGGCCTTGGTGACTGTTTCAAAGAAATCAACCAGGTTTAAGAGGCAGGATCTGCCCTTAACAAAGCCGAACTGGGTAGGATCCAGTGTTTGTAGGTCCCCAATATCTTTATTTATGAGGTCCATGATGATCCTTTCCATAGCTTTGCAGACCAAGCTAGTCAGGCTTATGGGGCGATAGTTTCCAGGATCCGTTGAGGCACCACCTTTATGGAGAGGGACCACTGTTGCTGTACGCCACTCTTTGGGCACATATCCTGTAGTAAGGCTGAGATTGAACAGTAGTTTTATGTCTGGGTTTAGCTCTTCTTGGAGTTCATGTAGGACGCAGCCCGGGACACCGTCTGGTCCCATTGATGCTGTGTTTTTGCTTTGGAGAGGGCGGCTCTGACCTGAGCATCTGAGATGTCAGGGGGGCAGCACTCTGCTGTGATAGATATTTGCCCTTTTGGTGGGGAGGGGGGGGGGAGTTTGCGCTGAACCTGTCAGCTAGGATGTTGGCAATGTCTGCGGGTTCGGTGTATTTTTTGTCATTTTGGACTAATTCTGAGCATATCTGGGAATTACCACCCAGGTTCCTAACATAACTAAAGAAAGCCTTGTGATTATCCTTAGTGTCCTGTGCAATTTTTCTCTCGAAGCTGGCCTTAGACAATTTTATATGTGCCCATAGTTTTTTGCTAATACTGATCAGTGATGCCTTCCCTTTTTGGGATTTTGCTCTATCATTTAATAGCTTCCTCCTTCTATTGTATAGTTTGTTTATGGCTGGGGTCCACCAGACAGGACGTCTGCCTTTGGAGGATTGGGTCTTGGTTTTATTTGGGATTGCATGATCCATGCATTCCTGAAAGTGTTCATAGAATGCGTTTATAAAGGATTCTGCGGTCTGGGCCGTATTTTCCACAGGCCCGGGGACTTTGAAGGATTCCACCTCAGTTTTGAGGAGTGTGAAATTCGCTCTGTTACAGTCACATCTTGGTATGCTGGTGTTTTTCAACTGTACAGACTTTGCTGAATGTTTTCTGCCTCATATTTTCAGTCCATTTCTCCAAAAATTTTGGTTTTGGGAGATTCATTAGGAAATCATGAGGATGGCCATGGTGGTGCAGCGGTTAGCATTATCACCTCATAGCAATAGGTTCTCTGGTTTGATTTTTGACTGGGGTGCCTTCTGTGCAGAGTCTGCATGTCCTCCCTGTGGTTGCGTGGGTTTCCTCCCACATCCCAAAGACATGCTGTAGGTGGATTGGACACTCTAAAAACACCTAGGTGTGAGTGTGTGCATGTGTGGGCCTTCTGTGGAAGGTTGGGAACTGGGTTGGCAACTTGACACCATAAAACTCTACCTCCAATCATGATTGGACAGATGATCCACAGTGGTGACCCCTAACCGGGAAAAGCTGGAAGGAGATTAGGAAATCATGGAGGGTTAATTTCAGAAAGTAACACACAGGCATCAGAGTCCAGACATAGCTTTTAACCCTGCATCTCCAAAAGGAGAAGCACCATCCCTCATAATGTGGAGCAAATGGTTAAAATATGGAACACATATTAATAGCTTACTAACAACTTCAAATTGGAAGGTCATAGGACAGCTAAAATAGGCTGTGCATTAAGTAGGGGAGGTACTTGCCTGTACCTGAGAACATTGGTTTAAGTTACTTGAAGACTGCTGAGTAGGTTGAGTTGGTTAAGTTAAAGGTATACCCAAACTAGCAAATAGGTTACCAGTCCTCTCATTCTGCTTGGCAGTTAGAGCCTTAATTTGAGCCATACGCTCCACCAGTTGTTGATTAATCAACAGAGAAATAGATACCAAACAGGAGAGTTCCCGGGACTGAACCCTGTGGTACTCCACTTGTCACTGATTTGAAGTCAGATTTGAAGTCTGCAACTTCTACAGTGTGGGTTCTGTCAGTGAGCCAGTTGGCAACCCATCTTGTGATATAGGGATTTATACCTAGTTTAGTGAGTTTAGCTATAATTCCAGAATGAGGGATGGTGTCGAAAGCCTTGGCGAGGTCAAGATAGGCTGTGTGAACCACCTTCCCATTGTCTATGGCTTTGGTGACTGCCTCAAAGAAGTCAGTCAGGTTCAGAAGGCATGATCTTCCTTTCACAAACCTGAAATTGGCTGGCTCCAGAGTCTGGAGTTTACCAATGTCTTTGTTTATGAGTTCCATGATGATACGTTCCATGGCCTTGCAGAACAGGCTCATCAGACTAATAGGGCGATAGTTCCCAGGATCAGTGGTGGTTCCCCTTTTGTGGAGTGGGATAACTGTTGCTGTGTGCCATTCTGTGAGCACAAAGCCTGACAGGAGACTATGACTGAACATGGTGCTTAGGTGGGGAGCCAGTTCGTTCTAAAGTTTATGTAAAACGCAGCCTGGGATGTTGTCCGGTCCAATGGATGCTGTGTTTTTGGTTTTAGAGAGTGCAGCTTTTACCTGCATAGATGTGATTACAGGGGCTCTGCATTCTTCTTGTATAGATATTGGCCCTTTAGGGGGTGAGAGGGGGGTAATGTTAGCACTGAACCTATCTGCCAGGATGTTGGCAAAATTAGTTGGTTCTGTAATTTTCATGCCATTGTGCTGTAACTCAGAGCAGATCTGGGTGTTGCCATTGAGATTCTTGACATAGCTATAGAATGCTTTGTAGCTGCCCTTAGATTCAGTGGCAATTTTGTTTTCATAGCTAGCTTTGGAGGATCTTATAAGGGATCTCGGCTTCTTACTGAGGCTGACCAGGGAGCTCCTCCACTCATGGGATTTTACTGTCTTTTGCAACAGTTTCTTACTTCTGTTTTAGAGTTTGTTTATGACACTGGACCACCAGATTGGCTTCCTTTTTTGGAGGATAGCGTCTTCGTTCTGTTTGGGATAGCACGATCCATGCACTCGTGTAAGTGCTTATAGAGTTCATTTGTGTAGGATTCAGCAGTCGTAAATGTATAGTATACACCATTATTTACATCCCTGAATGTGATATTAGAACACGTGTTCTGACTGTATTTGCAGGGTCTCAGGTACATTTTTGACTTAAGATGACAGCATCTTCATTAATGGGCAGCAAATCAGTTTTATAGTGGGAGTGTACAGGCTTTTGAAATTCAAGTTAAGCAAGGGGAAATTTTACTATGTCAAAAGCAGTACAATTTTCTCGTAAATGCAGAGGCTAGCATCAAGGAGACAATACAAAGGTGGAAGGAGCAAGAGTTCATTGAGAAGGGAATATTCACTTATGATTCTGCTATTTGGCCTGTATGGAAAAGGGATGGGACTTGGGGAAGGATAATTATGTATATAAGTACACATCAGAAGCAGTTTGCTTACAGTAAGTAAATGAAATGGCTAGATTGTCTCCTATAGCACAGTAATATTCAGCCTTAGATGTAGATAATGGATTTTTCTCCATGACTTTAACTCTAGAGTCATACTAGATGTTTGTCTTCATATTTGAAATTCAGCATTACTTAATGAGGAAGTTGTCTCAGGTATTTCATCTTCTTCTACATTATTTTAATAATGTAATAGGAGAAATTCTTGAAGCCTTACATTTGTGGCGCAGGACAATACAGTACATATATTCTACACTAACCAAACAAAGATACAGGAAGAACATTTATAGTTTTTATGTTTGCTGAACACAGTTCTCAGTCAAGCAGGACTCAAGTTTAATCCCACCAAGGCACAACTACTGCAAGCAGAGGTACACATTTTATGACCACAGATTTCAGGAATGTATAAAACCATTGATACCAAGTGCATTGAGACCATTAAACAGGTAATCCAGCTAAAGATTTGCGGAAGATTTCAGAACTTACTTATTGTTGTAGAAATCATATATTGAAATGCAGCCACAGTTCAACCCTTGTATGCCTTACTAAATGTTAAGGATGAAGTCAAATATATCCATAAATAGGTAACCAGAATTAGTGGGACCATTTTACAATCATTTTGTCAAACAGTAGCTTTGCTGACACCAGACTCAACATAATCTTATAGTATGCAGGCAGCTATTGATTATCATAGCATTAGTGTAGTATGCTGCAGACATAGTCTAAAATGATTCATAGGAAAAGGGCAATTTTAAGTTCTATAGGAGTTTCAGAAAAAAATGCTGACACCAGTAGGGAAAGGATTAATAGACTGTCACAAGACATTATCTGCAAGCCACTGAGGAATGAAATAGACACAATGCACTATACAAGGCTTTGAAACCATTATTAAAAAGATCTAGAGGCACTAGTTCTAAACAATTGTTAGAGTAGTTACTCATCTTTCAAGAAAAAGGAGTGCAGGTAAAGATAGCACAGCAATACTATTTTTCAAAATTGATACACTATGAAAGTCTTTCATGTGACTGTATGGTACATATAGAACACCAGAAATTGTCATCATTCAAAAGTGATAAACAACAAGAAGATGAAAGTTTTTTTTTTGATGATTTGAGATGCTGGCTGGAGGGAAAATTTCAGGCAGGATATGCTATATATTTTCCCAGTATAAATCACACAGTTTATATCAAATTGCCTGGGTGTATTTTGACCCAGAGGGCGGAATTGTAAGCAGCTTTTGGGTCTCTAAAAATGTAGGGGAGATTCAGACATTCTTCTGGCAACTCTTATTTGATCATACCTCTTATCTAGCAATTAAATATATGGAAAAAATTAAAGATATGTAGAAAGTTCTGCTAAAATTATTTTTTTCACAGATGACATCATAGTAACTACTATTGATATAAATTATTCCAGAAAAAATATATATAACTCTATCAAATTATTTTAAAACATTTCTAAAAGGAAATTTGATAAAAAATAAAATGAAAGTTGTGTATATACATCAAAATGATTACACAGATAATTTAGCTTAACATATTGAAAACTAAATTTTATTAATGAAAATTACATTACCATGAAAGAAACTAAGAATTTAATAAATAAGTGGAATAACTTTTTTCCTTGGAAAATAAATTAACATTGATAATTTTACTATTAATAGTTCCCAGTATTATTAAATCTGTTGTCTTAATTTCTAAAAGAAATATCAGTAGACTTGCAAATTGTTTATTAAAATGTTATGGCATTCAGTAAAGCAAAAATTAGCTTTCATGACATATTAGACTATGGAACAGAGATGGCATTGGTTTCACAAATATGTTAAAATATTCACAGTTCTCAGTTTTTTTTTAAGTTTTGCTTTGGTTCGATAACTTTAAATAAAACACAATAGGAATAATTAAATATCTGTGGTTGTAGAAGTTTGAAATAAAATCTCTACCTTTCTTTTTGAACATAGTAAATAATAAAATGTTATGCACGATTGCAATTATTTTCCTAGCCATTTTAGTAATTCAGCTAACTCCAATTGCATTCATTTATTAATGAAATCAAATAGGAAATTTATTAATAAACACACTTTCTGGGGAATTTAATAAGTGGAGTAACTTTTCTACTGAAAATAGACAAACATTGATAAAAAAAGATGTTATTAACAAAATTCCCAATATTATTCAATCTATGGTCTTAATTCCTAGACAAAATATCAATAGACTTAAGAATCATTTATTAAAATATTATGACATCCAATAAAGCAGAGATTAGCTTTTATGACATATTAGAATTTGGAACAGAGATGGTATTGGTTTCACAAATATCTTAAAATATTCACCATTCGTATATTTTTTTTTAATGTTTTGCTTTGGTTAAATAATTTTGCATGAAACATAATGGAAATAATTACATATCTGTTTTTGTGGTAATTTTGAACTATACATTATAATAAAATGGGTGATTAAAATTATTTTGGTAGCCATTTTAGTAATTCGGCTAACTCCAATTAAATTCATTTATTACTGAAATCAACTAGGAAATTTATTAATAAACATGCTTTTTGAGGATTTTTCTTTTTTTCACCACTTTCTGAATGGCATATACCAGTGATTATATGATAGTAAACGGTATAATCAAATGTTAGCTCTACAAGATAACAACTGTATTCACTGGTTAGCAATTTGAAAAATAATAAACTATTGCCAACAGGTGAAATTATGAGAACGTTAGATTACTGTTATAGGACAATAATATGTAAGCTTAGAACTACAACTGAAAAAAGGATACTAAAGAGTTTATTGAAAAAAAAAACTTTTATTTTAGAATATTTTTCATTAATTATTAGTGTAAATGCAATATTAAACAACTTATTTCCAAAATAAAAACATTATTATTAGCACTACAAAATAGAATACATGATTACATGGGATATATTTTAAAAATAATCTTGATAATGAAAAGAACAATGAGTGTAAAAATGTAATTTTGAAATAAAAAGGTTCTACTTCTAGCATTTGTTAAAATGTCTTTACATTAAATTTTTTTGTTACTCCATATGAAGTAAGTAAATGTTTAAGAAAAATAATCTTTCATAGTAGATATGTGAAAAACAACTAAAACTTTGACTGATGTCGTGATTTGTAGATTGGGAAAAGGGAGGATTGCTTGGAAGAATTTTTAAGACTTTCTCAAAGGTTTATGGCCTACTCCCACTTTTTAAAAACCTAACTATGCATTCATCTAGTACACATATTCTAACTCTGTCACTTCTCTCCATATGTCTCTGTCCAGTAGTACATATCACTGCCCTAAACCTCATCTTCTTCTCACCTCATTATTCTATCACCATTACTTCAACCTCTACAGAACTTAAGAGCTATGCAAGCATATATCCAAACCTCTATCTAATAAACCCCCTCTTCCAATATAAACTAAAAATTTCCTCATTCATAAATAAAATTCACTTAACTCCTATAAGGTATACTATGAAATTTTCTCTAGCATAGGATACCAAACATCTCTCTAAACAAGAGCCATTAGCTTATATATTTACATTCACTATGTGTATGTTTATTAGGAGATATACACCCCAATCCAGGTCCCACTTCAAACAATATCACCACACCTCCACTTGGAATTAACTCTCATAAATGTATTTATATGGTAAATATAGATATTCAAAGTATTCACAACAAAATCTTTAATTTCATGACTGGATCGCCCATAATCAACAAGACATTATTGTCATCACTAAGACCTGGCTGAAACTCTACATTAAAGATTCTGAATTTCTCCTCCCAGATTTTCAAACTATAGGATCTGGTATGGGTAAGAAAAAAAGGAGACAGAGTTGCACTCATTTTTCCTAATACCTTCAACATAGAACTTTATACAAATCATATTATCTCATTCGCTACTACCAAAATACTTATTGCTTTCCTAAAAAATTAACAACTGCAAACATCTGTGTATCATAGTTCTCTATGTACCCCTGGAACCACTATACCTTTACTAGTAGAAATCCTTGCCAGGATTTCTACTAGCATAAAAATGAAACTGTTATCCTAGGTGATGTAAATATTAACTGGCTAAACCTCAACTCCAACATCCCTGCTTCTAATATTAATCTATTTGAATTCACCCAGCTCACTAACACTCCAACCAGACCAAATAATGATAACACCACAGGATCCATTCTAGATTAGATTCTTATCTCCAAACCCAATATAATATCTGAAGCAGGTGCTCTTACAGACACTCTGAGTGACCACCTCCATGCCTTTGTCCAACGGTCCCCCTCCTCCTACTAAAATCAACCCCATTACAAGCAAATCAGGAACTTAACTGCTTTCAACCTTCTTACCTTTGTTGAAACCCTGAAAAAGATTAAGTGGCACAAACTAAAAACTCTCCCACTACACAACACTGTTGACTTTGACTATTTTTAATAATATATTCCTGAACACGCTAAATAGCCTTGTATCCCTTCACTTATAAGGGATCAAAACAAACTGTGTCCCATGGCTGACCAAGCCTACATAAGGTCTGATGCAGTCCAGATATAAATATGGAAGCAGTATCAAACTAATAAAAATCAACGTAACCTGATACATTTTAAACATCTTTATAGTTATCGCCATAATCAACTTCATAAGTTAAATAAATAAATAAATAATCAGGTAAAAATACTGGTTCATAAAAATCGAAAAGCTTGTTATTCAAAACTGCAGTCTAATGATAAACAAAACCCTAAAAAATTCTGGAATTCCATCACATCACTACTGAATTCTGGCACAAAAAACAACCCACGTCCAAATCCTGACAAGCCATCTCATGAAATAGCCTCTCTCTTTAACTCTTTGTTTATAAATTTTGTAGCTGATATTACTGCTGGCTTTCTTCATGATAGAGGCAGCATAAGTAATTTTGTGCCACCAAAAAATTTCCAGCACCTTTTCTATCTCTACATGCACTTCATCCACCCATGAACCCAACACCCATGAATCCAATACCCATTTGTTTGTGTCTTTCAGCTTTTCCCGGTTAGGGGTCGCCACAGCGGAACTCCGGTCCGCTAATGATTGGTAGTGGATATTTATGTACCGGGTTACCAGCCCTGACACACAACCTTCAATGAAGGCACACCCCATTCACGTATCCCTCCACACAGAAGATGCTCTAACTGAGAATCGAATGGGACACGTCTTGCTATGAGGCCCATTCTACAGCTAAATTAACTCTTAATCCCATTTCTACCACAAATAAAAAGACTACTTCTGAAGCTCAAACTCTGCTTCAACAAACCTGATGATATCCCCCTATATTTCTAAAGCCTGCTGCTAAACCCATTGTATTTCCTATAAGTATCCTCATTAATGCATCCATTCAAGAATCTCATGTGCCTAAATTATGGAAGAATCTTTCATTCTCCCTATTCATAAAGGAGGCAAAAACATCCATATCTCCAACTTTTGTCCTATCGTTATTCTGTCCCCTGTCTCTAAGAGCTTGTAAAACTGCATTCACATTCAGGTGATGCCCTTTCTACTTCATAACCACCTCCTGTCTTCTTCACAACATGGTGTCAGACCTGGCGGTAGCACTACAATTGCCCTCATATCTTTTTTGCATACTGTTAACAGAGCTCATGATTTAGGGAAATTAGTATCAACTCTATAGTTAGATCTATCAAAGGTGTTTGATACAGTTTCCCACCCTTTACTACTATCACAACTCTGAAACTTTGGACTCTCCCCCACCACTCTCAACATGTTATCAAGCTATCTAAAAGACAGGCAACAGGCCATCAAATGGCACAACTCTATTTGTTCTTATCCTAACACCTCTACTGGAGTTCCTCAAGGCTCCATACTTGGTCGCCTCCCATTCAATATTTTCATTAATAATGTCCATGTATCTATGACCCATGGTGCTCCTATTCAATAGACAGATGACTCAACTATTGTCTGGTCAGCTGACTCTATTAATGCACTTCAACTTAAAACTCAAAATGTTTTGTCAGCCACTGCGTCCTGGATATATAATAACCACCTAGCTCTTAACCCAAATAAATCCAAGATCATGCTGTTCATTCCTAAGAAATCAAGTCTGTTAGACAAAACAATGCTCAATATCTCTTCCCAAAGTAAGACACAAATAGAAATTGTCAGCCACACAAAACTTCTAGGAGTCACCATAGATGAACATCTAAAATTTGATATTCACCTGCAGCACAGCATCTGAAAAATTCATCAGAAAATAGGAATCCTCAACCAGTTCCTCAGCCCCTCCACTAAACAAAGACTTGCCTACACATACCTACTCCCTTCTCTTATGTATGCTATGTCTCTAATTACCAACATTCAAACCACTCTAAAGGCCAAGCTTGAAACATGTTATAATAACATTGCAAAATTCACAACAAATTCCAAAAACTTCTCCCATCACTGTACTTCTCTACACTCTCTAAAATAGCTGGAACTATCAAACTACCTCACCTATCTTCAATTAGCTTAGTAGCTCTATATTCACTTACTACCTCCCAAATAGGCCCTTTAGATCTGAGAATCAGCAACTTCTGCAGGTTTACAAGCCAAACCTGCCTCCCAATGCACTACTTTACTCTTACTCTTTAGCCAAAAATTGGATTGTTTCACCTTTAACCATTAGAACAATCCAAAATCCTGTCTTCAAAACTTCTCTACACATATGCCTGCCTTCCATCTGGAACTGTACTTGTACTCAGCCTCCTTGAATACCTAAGTTCTAATGATATATTTTTTTATTTTCTATTTTTATGCTATGTTTACCAAAAATTAATCTATGTTCTAATTATTTCTAAAAATGTTGTAATTTGTCAGTGTTATTTGCCTTGCCACTGGATTGCTAACTGTGTTTTTAACTTTGTAACTTTTTAACTACCCATAGACAAAATTGAAAAGAAAATGCTGCCATAAATAATTTCTTATTAACAAAAGAGTGTCAATCAGGTGAGTAATGGAGTCGGTAGGATTGTTATGCTTTGAATGTAGGGCAGTAGTCCCAGGCAGGGCCTTCATCCAATCCATATGGAATACTTTGTGATGAGGCTGCAAAACACATCATAGGATAAGTATTAATAAAAATTGGAAAAGAAAGGAGGACCTCAGATTGTGGTCCAGCTTCCACTTGAACTTTAACAATTGTTATTCTGTCAAAGCAATTGGGTTTTTAATGAAACTGTTCACCTATTTAAAGAATCCTTTGGCAACTTACAATCAAATTGGAATCATTTCTAAAAAAAAAACAAGCAAACCAAAAATGTCCCTGTTCCTCTGCTCTGACCAAGAATGAGGCCAAGTAGCTGAAAACCAATGGCCTCATTCTTGGTCAGAGCAGAGGAACAGGGACATTTTTGTTGTTGTTTAGAAATTATTCCAATTTGATTTTTTTTTTGAGGCAAAGACAAATCAAAAACAAGTAGTTAGTATTCAGGTTTGATAATCAAGCAGTAGTGACTGTATTAGCAAATAAGTTCTCCAAAGCATTTTAAGTGAATTCAGTTTTAACATTGCTGGTACTTCTAGTTTGAATTAACCTTTCTTTCTCAGCAGAGCATATTGTTAGGAGAAATAATGTCTTGACTGATCTACTGTTTAAGTTACAGGTAGAAAAGTTCAAGCAGTTGGCTCAAGTTACAGTCAAGTTACTCACTCCCACACCCAAGAAAAGCTAGTTGATTGGAGATGGTTGACCACCTCCTGGTTTTGGAACTCTTGGTCTACCAGTACTAGGAAATCTTATACTTCAAAAAATGAAGAGAAGGACTGGTCATTTGGGCATATCTTGCAATACTTGATTTATTGTAATCATTCAGGCAAATATCCTGCTTTGGTTTGGAGAAATATAGTGAGTATAAGCTTATTTAAAAAATAATAATAAACAATATTCCTGATGTTTTTAAACAGTGGGCTGTGACTAGAAGATTATAAAATATTGGATTATAGAAATAGGCTGCCTCTCAGGTAGTTAATGTGCCATTGGTATTTTGTTACTAAAATCTATACTGCAAGGTTTGTTTGTCACTTGTACCATTTATTACAAGTATGTCTTCTGGACCTCTCTTTTTTACTTGGTTGTACTATGGCAGTTTTAGGATCAATGAATTGTTGGGAGCTCTCAAATGGTCAGATATGTTGTTTACATTCAAATCCATTTTAATATGTATCCATAAGTCTAAAACAGACCAACAGAGTTCTGTTGAACATGTTTGCATGCATAAGTTCAAATAACTTATTTTTTGCCCTGTGTCTTGGGGGCTACCTTTATGAGCTTTAGCTTCCTTTTTGGATTTAAACAGTTTTGTCCTTGTTTTATCAGAGAGTAATAAATTCACATCCAGGGAATTTTATTTCCATTTAAGCCAGGCATTGATCCATCAAGGTTATACATCAAATAGTTAGTCATCCCATTCTTTCAGTACTGGTCAGGCGTCTGACTTGGTAGCCAAGGGGCAATCTGTAGAAGTCTAAAAAATAATTGGTGGTCTTTAAATTATTATTTCAAATACATGCTTTAGGTATGAAACATCAGTTCTCATTTCTGTTATTTTATTTTCGAAAGATACTTCTCATTTTAAAGCTCTCTATTGTACTACTAGCTTCAGAAAGAGCAGAAATCTGACCAAATGGGTGGGATTTGAGTTTAGGCTATCTCAAATAAGAAATTACTTGGACAGGATTTCCTGGATTACAATGGGGCCAGATATTCCTTTTCATTTTGTAAGTATTTTAGGAAGGAGGTACTTACCATAGTTTGGTACATCATGCAGAAGGTAATGATTTGTGTTTCGCCCCAAAACAGCAGCTTGTATTATATACACAGAGGTTTGTTATCAGTCAAGCACAGGTTCCCAGGTATCCAGTTAGTTTGGTCTGCAAGTCCTCTGCATTAAATATGGTATGGTGCAAATAACAACACAGCTATTGAGAAAGCTAGAAGACTAATTAATGTATTCCCTCCAATGGGGTTCTGAGAGTTTATGCTGTAACTTCCAATGGGTGAAGCCTAAGTTTTTTGATAAAATCAGATTATGTCCTCACATTTCAAACACATTATCATATCTCTGGAACCATAGGGCTTACTAAAGAAGTACAAAAGGCCAACTCTTCATTACAACCTATTTTTATAATACTAGTATTCTTTGGGTTCTAATTCTTAAACTGGATTTTATAAATCACAGCAAATCACAGTAACTATTAAGTTTGTAATAATTTGTAAGCAACTTAAAATATCTCAGCAACCACTTTAATTATACACAAACCCACAGCAGCATTTTGTTCATCCAGCTGAGTGCTTTCTTACAAAGCTAAACAGTTCTGCATATACTACTTGTTTGTGGAGAAATTTTGAAAATCATGAATTTATGACAATATAAACAAAGATT
This sequence comes from Protopterus annectens, assembly GCF_019279795.1. Lineage (NCBI taxonomy): Eukaryota > Metazoa > Chordata > Ceratodontiformes > Protopteridae > Protopterus > Protopterus annectens. The sequence continues at coordinate 192,189,701 of NC_056729.1, read as the reverse complement.
ATCCCCAGGATTCATGAAGCTTGCACTAGGTGCAGGCATAGCGTTGGTGTTCTAACACCAAAGATGGCCACCGAGCGATTCAGGTATGAGCCGTTCCCGCATGTACTACCTGCGTACGCTATGCTTGCACAACTCCTGAGCTTTGTATGCTAATTACCCCATTTGCAGCAGTGTAGCATGCAAATGAAGGTATGTAGCAATTCAGAAAGTGGTGCAGGCATAGTGTAAGCATGCAGAAATATAAAAAGCAAAAAACGGTTTACATTTTTGCAAACATAAAATTGGAGCCATGACAGCCGACCAAACACATGTATTATATTGTTAACATATGCCAATGGCTAAATATATAGCCATTGGCATAAAAAAAACATGTACAAAATATAAAATTAACATTTAATGCATATAGTCACACTATCGCGACATGGAAGCGCAGGGCAGTGGTGCGCAAAGGGGATCGCAAAGAATATATAAAAATATAGAATAAAACTGCAATGAAACACATATCACAATTTCCCGATAATAGCCAATGGCAGGCATGCTACACCATACTCATGGTGCAAGGGTTGCTAAGGGGCAGTGACAATGTTATGCGCAGTAGCTAGGAATTAGTAGGCAACGCCATTCAAATGAGAGGAGTAATAGTGAATTGCAGATTCCCCGCTGGTGTAAGGATGCACCTCACAGTGTAGCATTATAACACCGAGGTGAGCCCTTGAGATAAAGATGACATCAAGAGAAGAGTGTGTCGCCATTGCTGTGAGCACATTGGAGCATTGCCAAACTGGTCTGCCCCTAGCTAGGCAAAGCTGCAGGACAGGGGTGTGTCGAATTGCCCATAGCTATGCTTAGCTGAGAGTACACAAGGTAACCGAGTATGCATGTGAATGGAGATGAAAATGCGCATAGATCCAGTAAATGGGTATGCAGGGCATGCACTGCAGCTGAAACAGGAAGGATATAGGAAAGAAATAAGGAAATGCTACAGCAGTGAAATTGGAGTACAAACGACTAATTAACACCTAGGAGCCTACAGTAGGCCATTGACAACAGCTAACAAGGCTGCAAGCAGCTACCTGCAGAACAGGGAAGGGGAGGGGCTGTATGAAAAAAACCCCAGCAAAGTGTCAAATCAGAACAAAGGCGATATGCAGTATATAAGCTACAAGGCATATTTCGCCATGACTGGGTAGTGAAAGTACAAAACAAGGAAGACGGCAGGTGGATGCATGCCTGATAATGGGAGGGGATCCAGGTCTAAAAGTGAATTAAAGGGCAACAGATTAATCAAGGCAAGCAATTAGATCTCCACAGTAAATGCCCTACACACGCAGTACTCATTGCAAAACCCATAACTAAGACACTCAGCAGTTGGGATAGTTCATACACATCCACTTACATCAGCAGCATCCATAGCACAATGCTATAAAGTGTGAAAGCACCTCACACACATTTGTGTATTCCCATACACTCTGTACCAGTTGTGTAACTTTTATTATGTAAATGTTAGGGGCTGCCATAGCTTTGATCCACCAGCACGTGTTGGAGACTGAAGGTGGTGTGGAGGATGATGCACACGACCACCGCAGACACCAGAGGAGGAGGAGAATGTTCATTCCCAGGGTAACCTACCAGGGGCTACATGATCTGCCGATAGTAGAGCGTTATGGGGTGGACAGGGACACCCTACAGCAACTTGTGCAGCTGTGCCGGCCATGCCTCAGAGCCAGAAAAAATAGAGGGGAACCCATCCCAGTGTATTCAAAGGTATGTGTAAACCTGAGAATACTAGCTACAAGTACCTTTCAAAGACCAACTGGGGATGTCATGGGTATCTCACAGGCATCAGCATCCAGGGTACTACACCAGTTCTTGGATGCCATGTTATCACATGCCAGTGAGCACATATACATCCCCGAATGCAGGAGGAGTTGGCCAGCAATATGCATCTCTTCCACCATGTGGCAGAATACCCAGAGGTACTGGGTGCAATAGACTGCACGCACATACACATCAAGTCACCACCTGGTGAGCAGGGTAGGCGCTACATAAACCGCAAGGGATACCCCTCCATCAACTGCCAGGTTGTGTGCAATGCCCAGGGCATTATCATGGATGTGTGAGCTGGCAGCCCTAGAAGCTATCATGACTCCCACATTTGGCATGCCTCACAGCTGTATCGGTTATTTGCCAGGGGGACATCCCAAATGGCCACCTGGTGGGGGATGCTGGCTATGCACTAGAACCGTGGATGATGACTCCCATCAGAAATGCACACACACCCATGCAGGAATGCCACAATGAGGCACACGCACAAACCAGAATCATCATAGAGCGTGTGTTTGGGATGCTGAAATCATGGTTCCCTTGCTTGGATGTATCAGGTGGAGCCTTGCAGTACTCTCCAGGCACATTTGCCCACATCTTCATAGTGTGTGCCATGCTACACAATATGGTCCTGTGGAAACAGCTGCAGCAGGCCACATTCCACATTGCATTTGTGGATGATGTTAACTACACATGGATGATCACAGAGGTATCATGCTGCGCCACTAATCTGGAGGTGTAGGTATCCCTGATTAATATGGATACAACCCCTCCATGTCTGTCAGTCCACGTTCTGTGGCTGAAATGTGTAGTATGGGTTGTAGTCTGGTAGTGCTGGTGCGCTCTCAGGAGCCTTAAGACAGATTTCAGTTAATGCACAGATGTTGATGTTGTCCATCCTGATGAGTGCTGTGAGTGCATGCATGTTGTGATCACAACCCCTGGTGATGAGTAGCATAATCCTCATTGAATCTGATATTTTGCTGTTTATGGAGCTGGTATTCACCTTCGAGACTCTTCTAAGTAAGGCACCATGGGGGCGCCAATAGTCGTGACCAGTATTCCAAAGCGTAAGGCTGACGTATAGGCCGGTATGGTATAATTGCGTGCATGTTCCCCATCTGTGCTTGTTTTTCATCTCCCCTGTACATAACCTACTGGTAAGCAATAGAAAGCCTTAAACTTATACAAGTCTTCTAGCTTCTAAGATAGGCTTTTGGAGTGACTAAGTATCAGTGTTTCGTATGTTCTTGCTGTACTCAACTGTTTCCTGACTACATGGTGAGTTCTCAATGTATATTGTGATCTGAAGGTCTGTTTATTCACATATTATGGCGGTTATTGCCTGCACGTTAGAGGTTCACAGATAGCCTACTACCTATCTGCCCAAAGACAATTAGAAGCATAGCAACAGTGTGTTGGCCTTCACTGCACCATTGATGAAGTAAGTGAGCCTCTGTCAAGCATAGCCAATGAAGCAATTCCAGGCAGAGTTGCTGGAAACTGTTGAAGACTGTGGTTGTGGAGGGTAATAGGAGCACTTAGTGATCTAAAAAAAGCATGTTAATGTGGCAATTCAACATCATTCAATTCCCCCAACAGGTCTTGCATCTATCAAACTGCACAGGCTCCCCCACCCACTGGCTGTATGGTTCTGGGACACATGATTCATGGGGTGTATAGTTTGTTACCCATTCACACAACAAGGTTTCCCTTGAAGTATGTCACTGAGGGGCTATACCTCATGTAGTTAGGAATGTAATGTATTGTCTCATAGTACATTTGTTATATGTTGTTATTTCAAGAGTATGTGAAGCTCAGTGAGTTTGGGGGCTCCCACCCTTTGCTTAGCCAAACTTACACATGGAAATCATCTAAATAGGAAACAGGCAGAAGCAACGCTAATGTCAATAGTGTAATGGTTACAACATCCGCATAGTATCTGTGCATTCGAGGTTACAATCCCGATAATGGCAGGGATGTTTATCATGTGCAAAAGTATACCTTAACCACAGCTTGCATATATAGGTAGTAATCGTCTGTATAATAAACATTCAAATCACCCATATAAACCCATGTGTGCAGGAGAATACAGTCAACAGAGAATGTAATGTTATGTCAGCACATAGTGAGATCTTACGTCACTAACATGTATATATCCGGAGTAGTTAGCGGATATGGCCATGTTTGGGCGCACAGGTTATACGTTACAAAGTTTGTTTAATTGTGTTTAACCGCTGCTATAATGTCACACACACACTTTTAAACATGCTTACAACTGCTTAAATGAGCCTTATTCTGCAGTAAAAAACATTTGTAAAGCATTGCAGATGTCAAACCCTGGACCATGCACACTATAGTCATAGGATGCACCACTAAGCCATCCAAGGTGTACACAGGTTTCATGGTCTTGAGACTACACCTTATACCATATGCATTTCACTGTAATGATCACAAATGGGACAGTGACTTTGTGTACATATGTACAGTACATTGTAATGTACTGTAGTTTGTGAAACAACACATTCCAGTCTACAGATGTATTACTGTTACAAACTAATACGAAATATATATATATATCAATGATGTCTGCATAGATATATATATATATATATATATATATATATATATATATATATATATATATATATATATATACATACACACACACATATATATATATATATATATATACACACACACACACACACACACACATATATATATATATATATATATATATATATATAAAAAAATATATATATATATATATATATATATATATATATATATATATATATATATATATATATATACAACATACATACATGTCTGCAGACAGCATCCGAAGTGGTCATATCTGAGTATAACATGGACCATAGCAATCACCCCCCCCCCAAACAATATGAACATAACATCTGAAGAGTATATGCCAATACACTATTACAAATATGTTCTATGGACGCAGTCACCAACACAACTGAAATGACTGCAAATATCCATGACAGAATTACACAAACAGCTTTCATTTTGCAAATCTTTACTACATTCTGATGTATTGCCAAAAGGATTCAAGGACTAACAGTACCTACATGCTATACAGGAAGCATTTAATAGTACCTTAATGAATCCGCCTGCAGTTAGCATAGTATTAGTCCACTAAGGGATAGGTCTTCACATAGGGAAAGAACACCCACACACATATAGATGGTGTATGAAAGGGGTTCCTACACACCTGCATGTGCTATGTGCACCCACCAACATCTACCCCACAACCGAAATAATTACATCAATACATACTGTCATACCATAACCAATTATGCAACTACTGTACAACATCTCCTGAGACCTTAACATACCTGGACTTAGACACACTATCATGGCCCTATGTGAAATAGTTGCTGTTATACAATTGAACAGCTGCTGATGTAACAGGGTTTGTATGAACTAATCCCATTTCAGAGGGTCGAAAGGTTCATACACCAGGAAGTTTTACTGAGTACTGATTATTAGCACAGTATGATACACAGTAACATCAAACTAAATATGTCTCGTAGGCACACTGTAAACCCTCTAACATTATATGCATAGCTATGCAGCCTTGAACTGGTCAAACAACCTGGCCAGACTGAAACATATGCAGAAGTATTAAGTATAGACAAACCCTGCACAAGTAGCAATGTTCAGAAATATGACAGCAGTTCTCACATTTAGACCAACTCCTCTAGGCATTACACAGAAAATATTACTGGCCGTCTCCATACACTGTTGCAATAGATTCCAAACAAAACTTTCATGCTGTCTTTCTCACAAGTAAGGCAAAGGGACAATTCCCAAGTGGAGTACTCAATTATACTCCACTGTAGCCATGGTATTGGCTAAGGCAATAGCAGCACAGTTGATGTGCATGTAATTAGCTACTTAGGAACACCAATTGGTCCTCGGGATAGCACATGTTACTGATCTGTAACTATAAAAGGTTGCCTTGTCACACATTCAGACCATCTGTATCTACCTGTAGGACAGTACAAAACACTGAAAGGCAAACCAAAAATGAGTATTACACTAGTTAATAACACCTCCGATTACTAAGATGGTATGTATAACATGTAGTATGTCTATGTATGTAGTATCTGTACTGTAAGAATTACAGTGTAATCATTGCATATAGTGGAAATAGCTATCTTGGATCGATGTATTGCTGAGCAGTAGTAATGCTTGTAGTACTCTGTGTACTGCTGTAGGTCACATGGCACACTCCACATACATCTCAAGGGATGATATGGGCTTGGAACTCACCAATTCACTTCCAGCCACTGTCAGTGTCAGGATTTGTCCAACAAATATGTGCTATAAAAGGGGATAGTATATGTCAATATACTGTAACAGTCAACATATGTATGGATGTATAAGTAAGATGAACATGTTAAGGGTGGGCTTACTGTGCAAATATGGTGTGCATTGTGGGATATTGTGCCAATAACTGTGTAATGTACAGTATTCTAGGCAGATCTGTATTCTAGTCTACATAGCAGTTCTGTTATGTTATGCAAACAGTAGTTATGTCTATTGGCAATTACAATACTCAATTACAGGATACATAGCATTAGTATTTATCTGACAGGTTAGAGGCATGATAGCAAAGATAATTGGAAGAGCCAGGTAACTATCCATGCACATAACACATGTAATATCCACCACTCTACTATTGTTTGCAAGCAATAACAGCTGTGCATGTGTACATGTCATGCAAATGTGAAGTGACCCTTGTTACAGGGCTGGGCCAAATGGCTATGTGCACACCTACATAGAGTGGATATTGAGAGTACAGACAATATTACTGGCCGTCTGGTTGAACTACCAGGTTTGTGTAGCCCAACCTGTCATTGCCAACCTAACAGCCACCTGCACATACTGTATGTAAGGTAGTGCACAGCATTGGTAATGAAACAGGTTGCATATCATCTTTAAGTCCAGTGTAACATCTGCAGTAGGAGTGTAAGATGTAGGAGACAGCTGCCCATGTCTAATAGCCACATCATAGGTGATGGCTCACACTATCTGATTATATCCTGATCATGTTGATAGTGGCATCAGAGCCTATTGATACATGACTCTGTTTGGAGAGTGGGTGTCTGTGCCCAACAGAGCTCATTGTCCTGGTGGATATGTGAGTATATATCCAGAAGGAAACAGACCTGTAGACACTTGTATCATCTGTAATCAACTAACAGGATGTGATGTGCTCCTCAGACGAGGGTTGCTGCTAAAGATAGCTACAATGTTTCCATAATAGCCAGTGTTGTCACATCCATAACACAGATATGTACATGTGAGCATTACTGTCTAAAACATCTTCATAGGCAATATGTAAACTAAATACGGTACTTTGTACTTGCAGTACTGACTGCTCATACTGGCATGCCCACTAGTCAGCTACTGGTGTTTTTTAATGTCAACTTTGTGTATGTGGCCATCCTGGGGGAATGTAATCTCTATGCTATGTACACTGCCAGACCCACCTAACACCACGCTCCACACATTGTTTGGGATGCAGCTACAGGGGCAAGCTGGAAGGCAGCCAAGTCTACAGCCATGACTGGACTGGACAGTCATGAGGTGTAGGTTAACACATGCAGCTCATCAACACAACCAGCACATACCCTTACCAGAATACAGTAAAAACACCCACACATACTACAGGAAATCACACACATTCACAGATGCGTCTAAGTATCTGGCCAAACAAGTGACCCCCCCAAGCAGGATGAGACAGACACCAAAATACACAAACTGTGAGACATAGTTTGCATAATTGTGCCACACCTCTGAACACATGACTGGAAACATGCCCAACAGTACTCATTTGTGAATGCAAACTCTAGCACTGTGATACACACCGATCTATATGAGGGCATACATACTGTCAGCTGTTTGTCTGCCATGATTAGCCACATATTCATACACTCAGACCACCTTTTGAACTATACACATGGTTCTGGCATATTCCATGTTGTTGTGCAGGACCTGTGATGCAGTAGCTTGGACTGCATGGAAACACATGTAGGAACTGTCAGGTCTTGTAGCCCATGCAGGTATGTCCCAAGGCCTGGGTAGCATTCTGCCATTGGCCAGAATGATACTGCAGTACAGAGACAAAAGGATTGTATTCCACAATTGTCTAGTGTAGTGGTGCATGTCACAGGGTATCCAGTATCTGTCGTCCTGGGATAACATGGTTGACAGACCATGATGCTTTGCCAGACAGGGCCTGTACCTGTCACCCCTGGGAATCTGGATACTGCCTAGGGCTCATGCTTCCCCTGTAGTGCCTTCATCATGCACGGTTCAAGTGAGAGTCCACTGCTGTTACAGGGACAGCCAAGCAATAAACTGCTGGTCTTGCTACACAATGATATATGTCAGAAACACTATACGGACACACATATGTCAATCCCTAACATGGAGAACATATCTGTTCAGTGGCTGAGACATGTTTCAATGCTCCAGAGAGCGCACCTGCATGACCATGTTATAACACATACCTCACCTCTTGCCCATTATCCTTTATTGGAACACACAGGCCACAGGGGTGTCCATATTCCTGAAGGATATGTACACCCCCATGCTAATTGCACTTGCAAAACATTAGATACATTATGCTGAGCAACTACCTTTGTGCCAAAGTGGAATTCAAGATGAACCTTGAGACAGATCACCCACCAGGCCGTGGACTTCTCAGCTGTCATAATGGGCTGTAATGGGGAAGATTAGGTCTGAGACAAAACCATAATAATGGCTACTCTCAACTATTCCAGTATGAACTGGGAAGACTCCTCATGTACCAACACCTGCGCTCAATGCATGTTGGATTCCATCGACCCCACTGACCTGGATCACAGAAGTCACACAAACAGGGCTAACAGTATGCTACACATAGTTAGTCTCCAATGCCAGTGTTATGTTTCCTAAGAGCAGAGTGGTGAGTGCCATGGCACCCATGCAGATGGACAATGCATGTGCAAATGCTGAATCCTACACAAATGAACTTTAAGCAGTCACAATTGTGCAGTGATTGTGCCATTGAAACAGAATCAGGATTAAACCCAACACATACAAGTAGGCAAAGTGGTGGTATCATGCATTAAACTGTACTACAGAAGGTAGTAACTTTTTCAAGAGTGAACACACATGAGTGTAGGTGATCCCTGGTCAGCCTCAGTAAGATGCAGATACACCATATAAAACCACGCAACACTACTGTGAAACTAATCAGCCATATATTATGAGGCCAGGCACAAAGCATTGTATAGCTGTGTCATTAATCATAATGGCAATGACAAGACCTGCCGTGCTGTACAGCACTATGGCATGGGAAGTACAGCACCTACAGAAATAGAACCCATTCATCCAGATAGGGTCTCAGAGAACCTAAACCCACTCCCCCCCACCTCCAACAGGTACACTTAGTAATATATCCATGTACACTGCAGGGCCCCTGTACTAACGACTATGCAGGTATAAGCTGCACTCTCTAAAGCCATACATACAGCTTTCATGGGACCTGTCAACATCTCAGGGTGTATCCTGCACAAATGTAAGAACATTCAGCTATCCACATACACATCATGTTCAATCATAGCTCCATGTCAGGCTGTATACACACCGAATGGTCCACAGCAACAGTTATCACACCCCACAAAGGGGGAGACATCATTGATAATGGGATATAGTGCACAACTACCCTGCTGAGTCTGGTCTGTATGGCCATGAACCATGGTCAATGTAACTGATGTACTCAGTACAGATGCAGATGACAGTAGGGTTGATTCACACTGCATATCATGACCTTGCCAGTTCATAGGACACCATCACCCATACTGTGTTCCAGCTACATTCAGTAAATTATCAACAACAGTGTTCAGGAGAGTGATAACATGTGGGATGTATTCCCAATCATATGTGACATATATGGACACACACCCACACATGCCAGTACTGTGAATCAAACAGCCTATCTCGTGATATGTACCACAGAAGTACAACACTATCGTATCTGGTACAATGCTTACTGACTCTTTCCTTTGACAACTGTGCTGATATATGCACAATATATGCACAGGGGAGGTATTACTGTTACAGGTGTCATGAGGTTTGTCTTCAGTGTCACCCTTGCAGCATTCTACATTGTCTGTCTTCCACTTCAATTAACAAAACCTGATCTTAGCAGGTACACAGATTATTGTAGGACTGGTTGTAACACACCAGTGAGCTGTCCTCAGTAATCATTCTTCTGCAAGGAAGCCCCACCACTTAGTAGTCATGCCCAAACATCTGTCCATACCTCATATACTTAGAGCATATCACCATATACAATTGGCAATGTTGAGGCTGTATTGCAACAGTATGATGTACTAAGACAACAGTCACCTTCAGACATCAGACACTGCACACACATGTAATCTACACAAACAGCAATACATGTACACATATGCGGTCTACATCAGTATGTGCACTAGCAGGTCAAGAGGATACATTCTACACCTTCCCCACACCATGTGTGAAACATAGCCAAGCATTACACCATAATGGATGTTGTATTCATGTACTGGTAGGACACCACCACTTTCACCGAGTAGCCAAGTGTACATATATTACAACAGCACATATCAGCATGACGAACACAGCATTATTCCATAGCATGCTCCTAAGAACTGTTACTTTGACAGTGCCATGGTGAAGCCAGGGCACTGTAATGGTCAACAGTGAACACGTCATATTTGCCTCACACACCTCATGTGTACTGGAAGAGTGCCAGCAATGTGCTCTGTTAGAGCTAGGCAGTGCACTCATTCAAGCATGTGCAAGGTCTGTGGCTTTTAAACATCTCACCACAGCATGTACTGGCTATTGTGGTACTAAGGCTAATGTCCAGACAGCACACAGCATGCATGGCTTGCAACTGTTGACATGGGGTATATGTAGGAGCTGTGGCCACACATGGCTGTACATGTCATGAACATATCATCTGTGACTACTCAGGAATATACAGAGCAGAGCCGGATTTCCCTGAGTCTGTCAATACAGGCCTTGTTTAGGTCCTATGGTCCTGTTTTTGGGGTATGTTTGTAGGCATTGCATTAGGTGGACATGTCTAAAGACATACATGCCACATGGGGTGTTGTATGATATGATAGGTGTCATGGGTGACCAGTAGAGAGAGGATATTACCTCTGTCAACATAGGTATCGAACCTTATGTATTGTTAGCATGCTATCTGCCATGTGCATGTGTGTAATGACTGTAGCCACCTGTATGTAGAAAGGTAAATGAAAGCTATGGTAATGTAAATTATGTTGTATGAGTGTGGGATGTACATATCCAGGGCAGGTCCGGTTAAGTCATATCCAAGCATGAGGGTGTTGTTTACTGGTGTACAGCAACAGGCGATGATGTTAATGCCGACAACATCCGAGGGACGTTGGTATGTGTACAACTGAGCAGGTTACAAACAGTGGTATTATTGCATTGCATAACACATTATGCAGCTGTGTCTGTACATGGGTTCTTTGCACAGCTGATGTAGGCCTAAGTACAGTCCACCAATCGAGGGTCATCTGGTGGTCTACCATACTATGTCATACCACATATGGATGTGTGTTGATAGTCTGGGAACATGGTGGTGGATGTATATGAGGATACAACCTAGAATGCAGCATTTGCCACTGTCACCTGTACATGACCCATCTGTGATGCGTTTTGTTGGAGTAGTGGTCTTTACATGTGAGTAGCCTTTACAAATATGAGTACACCACCACCTGGAATGGTCCATACCACTGTTATGGCCCACATGTCTGGATCTGAGTTATATCATGGTAGTGCAATTGTGCACTACAGAGCCTTCAGCCAGGTGTTCCTCACCACACAGATTTCATTATTCCCCATTGTAGGTTCTACATTCAGCAAATGGATTACTAAAGCCACACATCTAGCACAGATTAGCATAAACATCCAATGCAATTGTCATGTAGGTGTCAGGGTGTTACATCTGCATGTAGGACATTTGCCTTAGAATGCGGCTATATGGGTAAATACGACCTAAGTATTATCCACACACACATGTAACATGGATGCATGTGCTCTGTGTTGAAGGCTCATCGTTCGGTCATGACAGCCCAGAATGACAGACACTGGACAACCTCATAATAACAGGAGGACATTGGCTCATTGTTTTGGTCTAGCAGTTGCCACCCATACTATGATATCACTGCACATGGCATTAATGTTCTTGGTAGCAAATGCCCCATGTAAGGTGACGGACAGCGGCAGAACTTGTATATATGACCAATGTGAGATATACTTAGGGTAGCAGTCCCGCTAATAATGACAACTACTACCACAGCCAGGAGAGTTCATCTTGACTGCTGCACCTCAGTACCTTTACACAAGGTGGCTCACACATTATGCTTGCACATGACACTGTTCCACGTATAATGCCACTGTCCACAACCTGCTATCAATGTATGTCTTTCAGGGCAGCAAGGTGTGTGGCACATGCTGTAGGTAGCATCTGCCTGTGCAACCAAGGTAACCTATTGTCTGTCACATCCACACATGTATGCATGTGTATCACACAACACAGACACATATATATAATTTACAGGCACATAGAGGTATCAGGTAGTAAACCAGTATGATGTGCATATATACTGACAGGTAAGATGTACCTAACTGTAAACCTGTGTGTTTACAACAGAAGTCCATTACAACATGTTCTGTATATGTAAGTGTTTGAGCATGCAGACTGTGGCCTTCAGTAGTTAGAACCGGAGTGCATCCCAAACAGCCCTGTGCTACTAAGTGTAAGAGCATACCCACTACCACCTTGTGTAATTTGAGTCAGTGCATCCAACAAGCCCTTTGTTACTAAGTGTATGAGCATGCCCAGTATAACCTTGTGTAGTTGTAGTCATAGTGCATCCCAAACTGCCCTGTGCTACTAAGTGTATGAGCATGCCCACTGTAACCCTGTATAGTGTAGTTGTCCATTCTGCAGATGGCCATACTCCAGTTCTGGTTCCTGTTGTGCTACAACTATACCTCTCAGGCCTACCTGCGGATGGTGTGTCTTGTTTGTGCATACAGGTTGTAATGGACACCTACTTTAAACACAGGTCTACAGCTATGTACTTCGTGAATCTCTCTGCTGTTGTCCTCAATTGTAGAAGGGCAGTCTGACTGCCTTGGGATGTGTAATTTATGTGTCACAAATTGTAACTGTGTAGTACTGTAATAGTGATCCTTAGATAGGCAGGAGTTCTGACTCCACCACTGGCAACTGTGTGCGTGTGTTTGTGTGTGTGATAGCAAATGCCTGAGTGTGTGTGTCAGCAAATGGCTGAGTGTTGTGCTGTAACTGCATATTGCTGTAGTGTGATAAACTAGTTAGGTAGGGGCTCTATTCCAAGAGAGACCAACTGTGTGTTTGTGCGTGTGTGTATGTGTGTGTGCGTGTGTGTGTGTGTGTGTGTGTGTGTGTGTGTGTGTGTGTGTGTATGCGTGTGTGTGTCGCTCTGTCTGCCTGACTCAGGAAAAATGTGTAGCATGTGCTGTAACTGCGAATTGCTGTAGTGTGATAAACTAATTAGGTAAGGGTTCCATTCCAAGAGAGACCTGTATGTCTCTGTCTGCCTGAGACAAGAACAATGCTCTTTTTAGAGTACACACACCCTTTACATTCACATGACCACCTTTGGCAATACTGCTGATGTCATCCACCTAGGAATACACCTCTAGGACTACTGTAGCCTAGTATTCTCTGTAGCGCATGCTATAGCTGCGTATTGCTGTAGTGTGATAAATTAGTTAGGTAGGGGTTCAATTCCAAAAGAGACCAACTGTGTGTGTGTGTGTGTGTGTTTCTGTCTGCCTGAGATAAGAACTATGCTTTTTAGAGTATGGACACTCTTTGCAATTCACATGACCACCTTTGGCAACCCTGCTGATGTCACCCACCTAGACATACACCTCTGGGACTGATGTAACCCAATAATCTCCGTAGCGCATGCTGTAGTGTGATACACTAGTTAGGCAGGGGTTCTATTCCAGGACATGGCAGGTGTGTGTGTGTTTGACTGTCAGAGTCTGTGTGGAGGTGGACATGTTGGAGAGCGGACTTTATAGTTTTCCTATATGGTGTCTGTCTTATATGTCACAATGTCCACCTCATGAGGCGTACAGATGTCAGTCAGCCAAGGGACTGTGTTAGCAAGCCATACCCCTACATCTGGCAAAAGGCCTGGTGAACAAAGTATGCAACCCTACTATTACCCAGAATACGTCCTGAATCCATGTGTCATACACAAACACACTTGCCTAGAATATTCTGCTATGTCGTTAGTACCCTGCACATTGATGACAGATAGTAGGCATCGTGTGATTGCAGTGGGCTGCAGAGGGCATGGCACCCTGCACAGCAGTACAATAGGCACATAATTGCGGACAATGTGCCTTCACTATGTTCCCCACTGGATGCCTGCAACATATGTGGTGCCATCAAATGTGATCCACAGAGGCCATACAATGCCTTGCACATGTGCCCTGTATGGACCGATGCCACTGACACCAGGGAATACCTGTATCATGCTATCAATGCAGGTGCAAGGTCAACCTGCTGACTATAAGCAGGTTCTGCCACACCAGGCCAGTATTGGCATATCGGAGGATAACAGTCTGTGTACACAACATGTGTCTGCCAAACCAGGTACAGCTGTACATGTCACTGTACACTATTGTGGGACATGCACATCCCAGGCAATGTTCATGTCAAGGACTATCAAACACAGACATGGCATACATTGCAAAGCTATGGCCATACACAATGGTAACCAGGATGTCAGGGCAGTTCATGCAATATCCATCTGTGTGGGACATTGCAGACACTACACCCTGTACCACACTGCACACCATTGTCGGGTGGTGTGATGCCAAGTATTACCACTCACCCAGCCTTGCACAGTCATCTTGCACACCCAACCACTACACATCCATGAAGAAATGCACACACGCATGTCAGTATTGGCACCTTGTGTATGCGTGTGGGGTACGATACTCCCAACCACAGTCACTCCCAATATAACTCCCATTGGCATGTTCACATGCCCTAGCCCATAGAACCTCCGGATATTCCCTGTGGTGCATGTAGTACCTGTGCATTACTGCAGTGTGACAAACTAAGTGGTTTGGGAGTTTATTTGTGGGCCTGGCAAAGAGTGTCAATGTGAGTCCATTAGAGAGTGTGGTTATGTTGACAATGACACCCATTCATGTGGGCAGCCATGTGTGCTACACCTAATGTATGTCTAATATATCTCTGTTGTAGATGTCGCACACCAACACACATATATGTTCTTACAACACACCAGCATGTCAGCTTTGTGGCACATGGAGTAACTGCATGCACTTGTAATAGTAATGACTAGTAAGTCAGGGGTTTGAATCCCTGTATTGGTAGGTGTGTGACAAACGATGCTTAGGTTTTAGTCTCCAAGCCCTTCTCTGATGTACTTTGCCTCTGTCTGTCCCTCCTACACACTTTCTGGTGGATGTGGAGGTGTACACCTGCTCAGCAGTAGCTTGTGTATTGTAACTGATGGTCATATTCAGGTGATGGCTTCTGCACCTATTACAGTCCTCTTCTAGTTGATTGCATGTGGAACAGCTGTGATGATGTTCCCATAGCCATTCGCATGAAAAGCATAGTACAATATCTAGCAACATCATGTTGGTGTTTTCCCATGACAGTCATTGTGAGTGGTACCTGGATCTGGTGTTTGGTAAACGGCATCACAGATGACATCTGAATGTTCCTCAAACAACATACACAGTGGCAAACAGCCTAAAGACAGGAGGGTGATGTGCCAGCATGTAAGTGCAGCTATGCTTCATTGAGACAACTGCCTGTTTAACAAGTTGTGTGTAGTAATGGCTATTTTGCATGTTTTAAAACTGACAAGACAGTGCTCTGTTTGTGAGGGACCCCCATCTGTAGGGCCATCTGTGGACTGGTTAGTGTGTGGAACCATTAGTTTCCTGTGTTACTCACTGAACACACATTTGTGAACAGCAGGAGCATAGTGTGAGGATTGCAGCCAGTACATGGTGATATTGATGAGTTACTGCCATTGCATCCCTGACTGGACGTATGTCACATGAAACAGTGGTATGACAGACACTGTCTGGGGTTCTCAGTGACATGCCAATAATGGGCCACTGTTCATAACTGCAGTCACAAGTCTTCTACATGTTGTACAGATGTCATGCAGTATATATGCATGTGTTGTGCTCCCTCTGCAAATGTATACCATCTGTTGTGTTGGGTTGATGGTCATATCCATGCATGCTGTTGTAAGTA
The DNA here is from genome assembly GCF_019279795.1 of Protopterus annectens. Lineage (NCBI taxonomy): Eukaryota > Metazoa > Chordata > Ceratodontiformes > Protopteridae > Protopterus > Protopterus annectens. The sequence goes on along the minus strand of NC_056729.1, from coordinate 192,173,464 downwards.
ATCCTGAATGCTGTTGACTATTACTAAGCCATATCTGTGTTTAAACTGCAACATTATAGGCTGTATGGGTTTGGAGGTCCCGGCAGAACTTCCTGTCCCACTTCAGCTGGCCATGGCACCAGGCACCAGCATATCTGGGGCCCAGAATTGGACCTCCATGTCTGTTGGCTCTGCACTGCCTTCTGGTGGTACCGCCACTGAGGATGGGGTTTGTACCACCTGGAAGCAGGTCCAGACAGGAGTATGTCTGCTGTGGTACAGTCCCAAACATGGTGCGTAGGGGGCTCAATAAGGGATTTAAAGGCCAGATATGCCAGCTCAAGGGCAGAGTGTCACATTTACAGGGTGAGGCTCCCCCTCCTAGACAGCCCCCAGCACTGCCACCTTTGCAGGTGTTTTGGTGCAGTGGTGGCTGCCCATGGCTGGGGACCTCAGTCCTACTGTTTCCATCTGGGGGCTCATGGGCTTGTGAATGCCGAACACCCCTCCCCTGTCCAAGGTGTATCCCCCTCACATGTGTCATATACCGACCTGTATGCTGTCTTGTCTGTCATCCTACCCTACCTATCCTCCACGAGCATACCTATTCTCCTTCCCCCACATCCCACTCTCACTCTACGAAACAAAAGGCCAATTGGTTCCTAGAACAACATTTGCCCCATACATAGCTGTGCATTTCACACGTGTCCACTGGACACATGTAACCCTTTTAATACATATCACAACATGCTCCAGTTGTCCTCGCCCCTGTCTCTCAGACGCATGATCCTAGTATGCACATGACTCCTAAATATTACAGGTACATGTGATGCAGACGACCCCATTGTACACACAACACTACCGGTCCCTCTATGGTTACCCCAGTTACCTTTATCATGATGATGTTGTTGCACACAGCACCTTGCAAGAGTACTGTTCTCACATAATGATTGGACAGGAACTGTTGAATTAATGTAAATAACATGCACAGAGTGATGTATATGGCCAATGTACAAATGTTTGCATGTATGACTGACACATGTCTGTCTGAGAGAGTCTTGATAACACATAGGACAACACCACTACATAATACAGACATTGTTGGTATTTCCCTTTTCATTCCTTTGTAATGCTTTGTTGTCACTTGGGATATTCCTGATATATCTATATATATGTATGTATCTATATGCTGGACATAAACACTCACACATACATCTACATGATGGAATACATTTCCTATACTGTTGAATGACTGCGCTGGATGATATGTTTGTGATAAGGTCCGATGTCTGAATATCTGCCATGGCTTAGTGGTAAATGAAAATAGCTGTGTGTGCAGGGTCCTGGTGTTGAGCCTTTCAGAGGTCATTTATTTTGTTGCTGGCAGAACAAAGCCATTGGATATGGTGTGATTAATACACATTAAAGCAGTTGTGAGTGGGTGTTCATGGGTTTGCATGGTGCTAAGCAATGCTAACCTCTGGTTAGAGTTTCTTACACTCAGTTAGCCTGAGCATTGCTTTACCTGTATAATTCTCGCATACTGGTGGCCAAACAGGCTTACACCTGCTTGCTCCTGCACTTGCAAATGCGTTGCATTTGGTGTTTGCATCTGACACTCACGTCCCTACTTGGGAATGAGGACTATGATATTACCTTGCGATGCCTATTACATCGGATTACATGACTACAGTATCAGGAATGGCTGCCCATTAAGTGAAAGCATGCCGTTCGACTGTCCAGAATCTGCGGCCTGTCCAGAGTTTGATTCATATTATTGGTGTGTTCCTCTTACAATCTGCACCCGTCTGGCTAATGCATGGGAACTGACACTCTTCAATGCAAACAAGTAATTGGGTTTTGGAACCCACATCATTCAGCCGAGTCATGCTACTGCATACCTAATATTCTATCATCTTTCTAAGGTTGCCAGTGGAATATGTGCTTTCTGTCCCTATCAGACCTCTCATACGATTGGGGAAATATACAAACTGAATCAGAGATATGGCATAACAACATCAGGTGCTATTAACCTGACACATTGACAGACTTAGAGCATATGAATTGTACATATTTTCCGAGGTAAATGATGTTTATATCTCTTAATTGTTGTCATTATTCATTACATGTAATTCACAATCTTTCCTCCAAATGTCACTAGTTTCAGGAGGGATTAAGTGGGGCAGAGTTACAAACAGAGTCAAAATCTGGGACATCACTGGAAATCGGGGACAATTCAGAGTTATGGTCCCTTTTGTTCCCCCAATGGTTTATGTCCTGTCTAGTGGATGTGCTCTTAGGGGTTGAGAGCTATGGGTGTCAGCTATGCCCATTTTGGAATATTACTTACATCCCCGGGTGGTCCTAATATGACTGCACCAGCCAACACCTGCATGCCTAGGCCCATAATTGAATACCCATAGTTTCTCCACCTGCCACTCCTCTACAGCACTCATCCTTACTGTGGGTGCAGGTGAGGTATAAACACACCACTATACACTGCCCACTCTCCCCGTGTCGGGACACATGTCGTTCATTGTGTCGACCCATGGGTTATCAGACTTGCACAATCTACTGGTCTGTGTACATCTACAGGCTGGTTTGACAAGTCATTACCAGGACTGCCTCCGATCATTAATTTTTGGTGTCCCACAAGGGACATCAATGTCTATGTTTCAAGATTAGACCTGGCAGGTCTCTCCCACTAGTAGTATCCTGCCAGTGGTCTGGGAAGCAGTGGTGTGTTTACCTTTATTATGTGTCTTTATGTCTCACTGGCCTAGCTGGGGTTAATGCTATGTGTTACATGTTTGTTTATTGGACCCCTCACCCCTTTATGCACAGCCTGTGAATATATGTTACTCGTAACTGTTGTATCATATCCTAGCTATATACATGTGTATATTTAAAGTCACATATATGTATATATATCTATTTACATTACTATATACAGATATATCTGTATATGTATGCATACATGTATATTTATATTTTGCTGTCTATATATATATAAATAAATATATATATATATATATATATATATATATATATATATATATATATATATATATATATATATATATATATATCTCACAACATATGGGTCTGTGGGTGTCTGCATATGTATATATTTATATGTGGGTATGTATCTGTATTCTGTCGCTGTATGTATACATTTGTACTACAGAGAGGGAGAGGCTTATCTCTATGTCGCTATGGGTAGATATACACACACAAACCTCTGCATATATACGTCTACATCTGGTTATTCTGTTCCTTGCCATATAGATTACACTTTGCTGCAGTGGGACTCGTAGTGGGTGTGGCTGCTCATTGGGCGACGCCTCTGCCCAATGAACACATTCGCTTACATCCCTAGGGTTGTCCATATAGGCCCACATCAGCCAACACCTGCACACCTAGACCCATAAGTAGCTACCTATAGTTCCGCCACCTGCACCTTCTCAACAGCGCCCATCCTTACTCTGGGTCCTGGTCTATTCTGGACACGCCACTGCACGCTGCCCACTCTCCACTTCACAGGACCCATTTCATACAGTTGTCTTGGCCCATGGGTCATCGGGGTTTCTCACCCTTGTATTCCCAGTATGTATACACCCCAGCCAGAATGGCCGGGCTATCATCTTCTTTTGGTCTTGGCAATTTTTGGGGTGTCCCACAAGGGATGCTCCAATCTGTGTTCCAAGATTAGAATTCAAGGGTACACTGTGTACCCCCCCCAGGTTGTATCCTGCCTGTGATCTGGGGAGCAGTGGACTCTTTACATTGTTTGTGTGTATGTTTCCCATGTCCGGCTGGGGGGGTGGAAGGTCATGCTACGTGTTTCATGTTTCTTGCTTGGGCTCCTCACTTCCATTGGCATAGCCTGTGAACATATGTCAGTCCTGTGTGCTGTTTCCTATCATAGCTGTATATCTGTGTATATTTACACACACACACACACACACACACACACACACACACACACACACACACACACACACACACACACACACATACACACACACACACACACACACACACACACACACACACACACACATATACTATATATATATATATATATATATATATATATATATATATATATATAAATAAAATATGTATTTACATATTTACATGTATATAGATATACATATATATATATATATATATATATATATATATATATATATATATATATATGTGTGTGTGTGTCTGTATCTGTAAAGCAATACATACCCCGCACAAACGCACTTACACATGCTTACTGGTGTTTATATATGCTTGACCTGCTTACTAGTGCCTTATTCATTATGACACTGACACTTCACTCCAGTTAACTTTTAATTGATATTTTGCAGGTTATACAGTGGACAGATGTCGCAATATGTTCATGTATGGCTTACCGATGGTAAATGGTATGTGATACAATGCGATTCGGTACAGGAATGTCTGTTCGTTAGGAGGTTGCTCTAACCAATACACTATTGCTGTGCTGCTTTATTTGCACATATACCCATATACCCATGACTCCTGGTTCCCCAAACACACACCCCAATGCCTCCCTAGCACTGCTGTCATCCATTCTCCAGTTGGATTTGTGGTGTATCCACACCACTACACATTGGCCACTCCCTTTTCCTATAGACCCATCCCATCGTTTGACTCAATCCACGTATCCTCAGAACTCCCATACATTTAGTCCACAAACATTGGTGACATGAGCGACCAAAAGAATACTATTCGCAATTTTTGGATTGTCCCACATAGGACACGCATGTGTTTATAACAAGATTAGACTCTATACTTCATTACATCCTTACTCCCGTTAACATGACACTACAATAAATTAATATGTATGACTATGTGTTAATGCACACGTTACACATGAGAGCCTAATTATGTACGTGTTTGGCGTATTTCTTTTACAAATAGACTGGTTTAGTAATTGGCGTTGCCATAGCAGGCAGATCAAAAGTATGATTCCATGTGTGGGATAGTCCTCACATGTTATTATTTTCAGCACAGCACTGACTTTGGACATTTTACACACTTCTGCGTTTTAGCAGTTTCAGCCCATCCCTCTTCTGCACAACCTATTATTGTATCTATTGTCGAGGTTTGTAAGGGCACATTTATGTTATTTGTGTCTGCAAATGGAATGAATGTGTTACAGAGAATGTACTTCTACATATTGATGTCTGCATGTGTGTATGCATATATACCTATAATGAACTCGCTGACCTCCATTGACCGGTCTAGTTAGAACCAGCCCATCCAACCCTGGCACACCTGGCTCCATAATTTCATACCCATAGTTCCTCCACCCCACCCGTGTTCAAAATACATGCATACCATCCATTATCCACTTGTTATCGCAGCCATGACACACCTCCACACATTGCCCTCTCCAGAGCGTTAGGGGTCCTACACGTTTGTTGTCCCAACCCACGTATTCTCAGGCTCTCCCACCATTTAGTCCTTGAACATACCTGCCCTTGCTTGTGTAAGGGTCGGAACACCAAATGGTCTATCAATTTTTGGGTAGTCCCACCAGGGACTACCATCTGTGTGTAAAGTAGACTTAACAAATCAACAATGTTACTCCCACTGGTAATATCCTGCCTGTGGTGTGAGTAGCAGTGCTTTGCTCACTCCTGCCCAGCTGGATATGACATACGCTGACAGCGCTATACATTTCCTATGCTGGGCACTGCTTAGACCCATGCAAGTGCACTCAGACTTGCTTACTGGTACTTATATGTGTTTACTGCTGCTTATTTGTGCTTACACCTGCTTATTAGTACCTTATTCATTATGACTGTGCCACTTTGCTTGAATTATATTTAAGTTAAATATCTCATGCGATACTCTTATGTTGGTTTTATGGCAAAATGACATTCATTCCACATGGAAAATGATATGTGCTAATGTTGGGCTCAAATTGTGAATGCCGTTTGATAGGCGGATGTTCTAAACACTACACTATTGACACTTATGTTGATTCCGCATGTTTCTCTCTATTTGAATGAATATGATGTGTAAGCTACGCTCGGTGGAGGGTAGCGACATGCAGACACGCTACGCTTTGCTTACACCTTTGATATTGCTGCAGTTCTAATGTATAATAAGGACACGGGGACAGGGAATCTAATTGTGGCAGTTCTAGGGACAGGGCTCTACATTCCACTACGTGCTTGTGTGTTTACACTCAGTTAGCCTGTACATTGCTTTACCAGTGTAATACTCGCATACTGGCGGCCAAACAGGCTTTCACCCGCTTGCTCCCACACTTGCGAATGCACTGCATTTGGTGTTTGCATCTGACACTCACATCCCTGGGTGGGAGTGGGGACTATAGTATTACCTTGTGATGCCTATTACATTGGATTACATGCCTTCAGTATCGGGAATGGCTGCCCATTAGGCGACAGCATGCCGTTCGACTTTACGGAATCCACGGCCTGTCCAGAGTTTGATTCATATTGTTGGTGTGTTCCTCTTACAATCTGCACCCATCTGGCTAATATGTGGGAACTGACACTCTTCAATGCAAACAAGTAATTGGGTTTTGGAACCCACATCCTTCAGCCGAGTCATGCTACTGCATACCTAATATTCTATCATCTTTCTAAGGTTGTCAGTGGAATATGTGCTTTCTTTCCCTATCAGACCTCTCATGCAATTGGGGAAATATACAAACTGAATCAGAGACATGGCATAACAACATCAGGGACACATTTAAATTATTGGTGCTATTAACCTGACACATTGACAGACTCAGAGCATATGAATTCATACACATTTTCTGAGGTAAATGATGTTTATAACTCTTAATTGTTGTCGTTATTCATTATGTGTAATTCACAATCTTTCCTCCAAATGTCACTAGTTTTAGGAGGGATTAAGTGGGGCAGAGTTAGAAACCGAGTCAAAATCTGGGACATCCCTGGAAATTGGGGACAGTTCAGAGGTATGGTCCCTATTTGTTCCCTCAATGGTTTATGTCCTGTCCAGTGGATGTGCTCTTAGGGGTTGAGAGGTATGGGTGCCAATTATGCCCATTTCGGAATATTACTTACATCCCCGGGGCTGTCCTAATATGACTGCACCACCCAAAACCTGCACGCCTAGGCACATAATTTCATACACATAGTTCCCCCACCTGCCATTCCTCTACAGCACTCATCCTTACTGTGGGTGCAGGTAAGGTATAAACACACCACTACACACTGCCCACTCTCCCCGTGTCGGGACACATGTCCTACGTTGTGTCGACCCATGGGTTATCAGGCTTGCACAACCTACTGGTCTGTGTACATATACAGGCTGGTTTGACAAGTCATTACCAGGACTGCCTCCAATCATTCATTTTTGGTGTCCCACAAGGGACACCAATGTCTATGTTTCAAGATTAGACCTGGCAGGTCTCTCCCACTGGTAGTATCCTGCCAGTGGTCTGGGAAGCAGTGGTGTATTTACCTTTATTGTGTGTCTGTATGTGTCACTGGCCTAGCTGTGGGGGTTGATGCTACATGTTACACGTTTAATTATTGGACCCCTCAGCCCCATATGCATGACCTGTGAACATATGTTACTCGTAACTGCTGTATCATATCCCAGCTATATACATGTGTATATTTACAGTCATATATGTATATCTATTTACATTACTATATACAGATATATCTGTATATCTGTATATGTATGCATACATCTATATTTATATTTTGATGTCTATATATATATATATATATATATATATATATATATATATATATATATATATATATATATATATATATATATATATATATATATATATATACATCTCACAACATATGGGTCTGTGGATGTCTGCATATGTATATATTTATATGTAGGTATGTATCTGTATTCTGCCACTGTATGTATACATTTGTACTACAGAGAGAGAGAGGCTTATCTCTATGTCGCTATGGGTAGATATACACACACATACCTCTACATATATACGTCTACATCTGTTTATTCCGTTCCTTGCCATATAGATTACACTTTGCTGCAGTGGGACTCGTAGTGGGTGTGGCTGCTTGTTGGGCAACGCCTCTGCCCAATGAACACATTCGCTTACATCCCTAGGGATGTCCATATAGGCCCACATCAGTCAACACTTGCACACCTAGACCCATAAGTAGCTACCTATAGTTCCCCAACCCGCACCTCCTCAACAGAGCCCATCCTTACTCTGGGTCATGGTCTATTCTGGGCACACCATTACACGCTGCCCACTCTCCACTTCACGGGACCCATTTCATGCAATTGTCTCGGCCCATGTGTCATCAGGGTTTCCCTCCTTTGTATTCCCAGTATGTATACTCCCCAGCAAAAATGGCCAGGCTATCACCTTCTTTTGGTCTTGGCAATTTTTGGGGTGTCCCGCAAGGGACGCTCCAATCTGTGTTCCAAGATTAGAATTCATGGGTACACTGTATACCCCCCCCCCCGGTTGTATCCTGCCTGTGATCTGGGGAGCAGTGGACTCTTTACATTGTTTGTGTGTATGTTTCCCGTGTCCGGCTGGGGGGGTGGAAGGTCATGCTACGTGTTTCATGTTTCTTGCTTGGGCTTCTCACTTCTATTGGCATAGCCTATAAACATATGTCATTCTTGTGTGTTGTTTCCTATCATAGCTGTATATCTGTGTATATTTACGTGCGCACACACACACACACACACACACACACACACACACACACACACATGTATAGATATATATATGTATGCAAAGAAATATATTTTATATATATATATATATATATATATATATATATATATATATATATATATATATATATATATATATATATATATATATATATATATATATATATATATATATATATATATATATATATATATATATATATATATATATATATATATATATATATATATATATATATATATATATATATATATATGTATATATATATATATATATATATATATATATATATATATATATATATATATATATATATATATATATATATATATATATATATATATATAATATATATATATATATATATATATATATATATATATATATATATATATATATATATATATGTGTGTGTGTGTGTCTGGAAAGCAATACATACCCCACGCAAACGCACTTACACATGCTTACTGGTGTTTATATATGCTTGACCTGCTTACTTGTGCCTTATTCATTATGACACTGACACTTCACTCCAGTTTACTTTTAATTGATATTTTGCAGGTTATACAGTGGACAGATGTTGCAATATGTTCATGTATGGCTTACCGATGGTAAATGGTATGTGATACAGTGCGATTCGGTACGGGAATATCTGTTCGTTAGGAGGTTGCTCTAACCAATACACTATTGCTGTGCTGCTTCATTTGCATATATACCCATATACCCATGGCTGCTGGTTCCCCAAACACACACCCCAACGCCTCCCTAACACTGCTGTCATCCATTCTCCAGTTAGATTTGCAGTGTATCCACACCACTGCACATTGGCCACTCCTTTTTCCTATAGACCCATCCCATCAGTTGACTCACTCCACGTATCCTCAGAACTCTCATACATTTAGTCCACAAACATTGGTGACATGAGTGACCAAAAGAATACTATTCACAATGTTTGGGTTGACCTACATGGGACACGCATGTGTTTTTGTCAAGATTAGACTCTATACTTCATTACATCCTTACTCCTGTTAACATGACACTACAATAAATTAATATGTATGACTATGTGTTAACACACACATTACACATGAGAGCCTAATTATGTACGTGTTCGGCGTATTTCTTTTACAAATAGACCGGTTTAGTAATTGGCATTGCCATAGCAGGCAGCTCACAAGAATGATTGCATGTGTGGGAAAGTCCTCACATTTTATTATTTTCAGCACAGCAGTGACTTCGGACATTGTAGACACTTCTGCATTTTAGCAGTTTCGGCCTGTCCCTCTTCTGCACAACCTATTATTCTATCTATTGTCGAGGTTTGTAAGGACACATTTATGTTATTTATGTCTGCAAATGGAATGAATGTGCTACAGAGAATGTACTTCTACATATTGATGTCTGCATGTGTGTATGCATGTATATACCTACAATGAACTCACTGGCCTCCACTGGGTGGCCCAATTAGAACCAGCCCATCCAACCCTGGCACGCCTGTCTCCATAATTTCATATCCATAGCTCCTCCACGCCACCCGTGTTCAAAATACATGCATACCATCCATTGTCTACTTGTTATCACAGCTATGACACACCTCCACACATTGCCCTCTGCAGAGCATTAGGGGCCCTACATGTGTGTTGACCCAATCCATGTATTCTCAGGCTCTCCAACCATTTAGTCCTTGAACATACCTGCCCTTGCTTGTGTTATGGTCGGAAGGCCAAATGGTCTATCAATTTTTGGGTAGTCCCACCAGGGACTACCCTCTGTGTGTAAAGTAGACTTAGCAAATCAACACTGTTACTCCCACTGGTAATATCCTGCCTGTGGTGTGAGTAGCAGTGCTTTGCTCACTCCTGCCCAACTGGATATGACATACGCTGACAGCGCTATATAATGCTGGGGTTACTGTTTATTCCCTTCTCATTCCTTTGTATGCTTTATTTGTTACGTCGTTCTTTCTTCATAGATGGATATATATATATATATATATATATATATATATTATATATATGTATATAAATGTATATATATATATATATATATATATATATATATATATATATAGATATATATATATATATATATTATATATCTTTATATACTTATATACATTTCCTATGCTGGGCACTGCTTAGACCCGCGCAAGTGCACTCAGACTTGCTTACTGGTACTTATATGTGATTACTGCTGCTTATTTGTGCTTACACCTGCTTACCAGTACCTTATTCATTATGACTGTGCCACTTTGCTTGAATTATATTTAAGTTAAATATCTCATGCGATACTCTTATGACGGTTTTATGGCAAAACGACATTCATTCCACATGGAAAATGATATGTGCTATTGTTGCGCTCGAACTGTGAATGTCTGTTTGATAGGTGGATACTCTAAACACTACACTATTGACACACGTTGATTCTGCATGTTTTTCTCTATTTGAATGAATATGATGTGCAAGCTATTCTCGGTGGAGGGTAGCGACGCGCAGACACGCTGCGCTATGCTTACACCTTTGATATGGCTGCAATTTGAATGTATAAATGGGACACGGGGACAGGGAATCTAATTGTGACAGTTCTAGAGACAGGGCTCTACATTCCACTACGTGCTTGTGTGTTTACTACTTAGATTTTATTTCACTGTTCGTGGACACTCTTGTATGTTAAGCATACGGTATCCACGGACACTGACTTACTGACTTACTATTAGGGGCGGGCTCTACTAATAGACATAGTAGGTTTTGCAAGTGTCGTGGCATGCTTATGCCTCTGTAGAGCACTTGTATACATCCCCGACAGTCGCACACATTTCCTGTGCACATCGAGGGTGCGGCGGCACGCCCTCATACATATTCATATGGCGCTGCTGCGCCATCTGTAGTGAGGACGCTCAGCGCAAGGCTAAAACCATACTTGCGACGGGCTTCTTGAATCCCAGGGTATATGAACATCAATTAGTATCTCTTTGCCTGCACTAGACAGAGTTCAAATATGAAAACGATTTTGTTTGCAATTGTGTAATCTTTAAGAGGAAATCTTCTAATGCATTTTATGTACCTTGATTTTAGAATTAATAATGCAAATACTAACAAGCTATATTTGACTCCTACAAACTTCATTAGGATGTAACTGCAGAAAATCAAGGAGATGTCACTCAGGTGGAGTGAGCTAATCACAGATGCCCAGATTCATGAACCCCTATGTTTCATGCTAAGATTGCGTTCACATTGCTTAGTGGTGAGCGAGTTATCTGGCATTCAGAAAAAAGACTTGCATACTGCTTCCAGCTTCAAAACAAGGATAAGTGGCATAATATACTAATGAAGGCATACATAAGTAAAATACATGCTAATGAAACAACTGAACATGGCAGAACAATTCAAGAACATATAAAAGTCTGATGTACATGCCACACTCCCTCTTGGACTTAATTCCAATACTCTGAAATATAGCCATGAATGCACACTTAGAATAAAATGTTGGGAGTTGCTGTTGCTATTATCAGCCTGTATGTGCAACAGACATTAATATCAGGTGCTGCTGCTGCTAGCAGACCTACTCTTAGAATTACAATAATCTTCAGACCCCATTTGACTTATCATGGACTTCCTAATGCAGAAATTGTAGAGTGCTACAGGGTGGACAGACATACCTTAGAGGAAATACTCAGCTCTGCCACCATCACCTGAGACCCTGGAGAAATCATGGAGAACATAATCAAGTGGAAAACAAGGCATGTGCAGCCTGATGTACACTAGTTACAGGCACATTTCAGACACATAGGTGATATTTTAGGCGTGTTCCGGACCTTAGCCTCCAGAATATCACATCAATTTCTAAGTGATAATAACTGGTCTCCACATACTGTAGAGGAGAGAGCTACAACCATACAAAACGTCTATATAATACCACACTTTTGTGAGTATCTGGGAGCAATAGACTGCACACACACACACACACACACACACACACACACACACACACACACACACACACACACACACACACACACACACACACACACACACACACACACACACACACACACACACACACACACACACACACACAAAAAAAAACTCAACAACTATCAGGTAGTGTATAATCCCAAAAGGATCCTCTACAATGCATGTGCAGGTAATCCTGGCAGTTTTCATGATTCACACATACGGTATATATGTGACCTGTATATAAGGCTTGTTGTAGATGACTTTCCACAAGGTTCTTGTATTGGGTATGCAGATTACACACTGGAACCTTGGCTTATGCCACCATGAGAATCCCACACTTTGCAAAGATATAATAATGCCCACACTAAAACCAGAAGTGCTATCGTGTGTGAAATTAGCTTGCTCAAATCAAGGTTATGATGTCTAGACACATTTGGTGGTGCCCTACAGAATGACCCAGCCAGTGCCACCTTAGCCAAAATTCTCATAGTCTGTGCCATATTTCCCAATATAATTGTCAGGAAACGGCTGCACCAAGGGCAATAATGCCAATGACCACAGTTTCCAGCACCACAGGCAGATCCAACAGGACCATCAGACACAGGAATGGAGTATAGAGATGAAAAATCAATTGCAGATGATTCTGGCAGACATAGGCATGCTCAGTGTGCTATGTCCCAGGCTAAGAGGCAAAAGATGGCACACACACTCTGTGCATAATTGGAAATCTGAGAAGCTAAGCACATGCAAACAGTAACACTGATGCCTGCAAAATTAGCAACCTTTATTTAGTCATGTAATGGTTATATTCTGTGAGCATCAGATTTTTATTTTACATTTGTTAACCGGGCTAGTCTGGCTGGATACATGTCCATTTTCAGCAGAGGCCCGAGGAGAAAAGCTCCATTACGTACTAGTCAACTTACAATACAAAGATTAAACAATCAAATAACAAATATCAAAACCAAAAACTCAAGCAAGCCAATTATATAAACATAATAACAAAAAAGATCAAATTTTTATGTAGTTTAGTGAGATGCTGAGGGATTAATAAACAGGAAAATAAAGACTGAGAGGCAACCTTCTTGAATGATTGCTAGAGTAAGATTGCAAGTAAATGCAGAAGTCTGGTAATAGACTGTCATATGGAGAGTAAAATATAAATATAAATTGCCTATTTAGAAATGAGAGTAGAAAAAAAGTTGTGGCAGGGTACTAGAAAAAGGTAGGGGATTAACATATAAGAGATAAGTAGAAAGGTAGGAAAAGAAACAGATGACAAGATGTAACGAAAGGAAGAGAAACGAAATGTTAAAAATGGGTCAGTAGAGGCATAATTAAGGGTAAAGAAGCAACTAGTAGCAGTGAAGGGGGGGCTAGAAGAGGATAAATCATTGGTGAGCTCAGTCAGGATTAGTGCATGGGCATAGCCAGTGGGTTTGTAGATGGTGTCTTATTTTTTTTTTGAAAAGGTGAGGAGAGCTTAGGGTGGTCAGGTCTATGGGGAGTTTATTCCAATAAGATCCTACAGTATTGGCAAATAAGGAGTCACCTGCTTTGTTGTGGGATTTGAGAGTAGTTACTAGAAGCTTCCTGGCAGAGCGAAGGGAAGTAAGATTTTTGTATGGGGTGATGAGGTTATTTAGTATGGGTGTATTGGAGGGGTAATGTAGAATTTTAAAAGTTAAGACTAATTGATGTAGAAGTATTATGTTCTGAAGTTCTAGCCAATTAAGTTGTTTTAGATTAAGACAGTGATGTGTACGGAATGGGGAACCTGTGGCAAACCTGGCAATACTGTGGTATGCTGTGTTGAGTTTTTGGAGGTTAGCTTTAGAGAGGTTGATAAATGATGGAGAGGCATATAATAGAGTGGAGAGAAGGTGAGTTTGGGCAAGAGACACTCTGGTAGTAGCAGTAAGAAAGGGTTTTAGTCTATACAGGGCACCTATTTTTTTATTAACAGTCTTGATGGTCAGATCAGTGTGGTAGTCAAAGCTTAGCTGATTGTCTATAGTGACGCCCAGTAGTTTAGTGGAACTATCAGGAGTAATGGTAGTGCCATTACAGGACACAATGGAAAATGAGATAGGGGCAGATTTAAGGGTGGGGGTGAATAGTAGCAATTTGTTTTTTTTCGGATTGAGGAGGAGACAGATATGTTGGAACCATGTTTCTGCTGCTGTAAATACATTCTGGGTGTAGGAGTGAAGTTTTTCAGGAGATAAAGCAGAACAGATGAGAGTAGAATTATCTGCATATTGTATACAAGTGGATGTTGGGAGAGAAGTGGGTAGGTTGTTTATGAATATAGAGAAAAGGAGGGGGCCTAGGATGGAGCCTTGTGGGACACCGATGGTGACAGGGAGCTGAGAGGATAGATGACTATCCCAGAGGACTGCTTGTTTTCTATCTTTCAAATAAGAGTCAAACCACTGTAGTGCTAATGCATCAAGTGAGAGGGATTTTAAAGTATCTAGGAGAAGTTTATGGTTAACCATGTCAAAAGCTTTTGAGAGGTCAAGGAAAAGTGCAGAGGAGTAGAGGTTGTTATTGCGGTTTTTGTTGATCACGTCTGTGAAGGAGAGAAGGGCAGTGGAAGTACTATGGTGGGGCCTAAAACCATGTTGTGAGTCTACGAGTAGGTTATTTTGTAAGAGATGATATAAGAATTGATGGTGAATGCAGCGTTCCATAATTTTAGCTAGTGGAGACAGAAGGGCTATTGGGCGGAAATTAGAAAGTTCGTTGGAGTTGCCTCCTTTGTGGAGGGGAATGATATGGGAGATTTTCCAGCAGGAGGGGATAGTGGATTCTGTTATAGTTCTGTTAATTAATATGGAGACTGGGTAAGCTAATTCATGTGCAGCTAGTTGCAGATATTCAGCTGGTAGTTTGTCGGCTGAAGGGGTGCATGGTTTAAGTTTAGAGAGTAACTTACATATGTAGGTAGTGGAGACTGTATTAAATTTTAGTGTAGAGGTGGTGTTTAGAGAAGGGGTTATTTGAGGGGAGAGGGGGGAGTCATGGTGTTAGCTAGAGAGGTGACTGTTTCAGAGAAGAAGTTGTTGAAAGTATTGGCTATTATATTGGGTTGGGTCTGAGCTAGGCTAGCTGGTGTAGGTGTTTTGGTGTTCCCTGGATGGAGCAGTTTATTGATTCCTGACCAGAAGTGTTTGGGGTTTTGATTTTTGTGTTGTTGATACTGAAGGTAGTAATTCTTTTTATCCAGGAGGGTGAGTTTCTTAGTTGTATTTCTCAGGTGTTTGTAGTTTTGATGGTCAGATGGGTTTTTAGTGGATCTCCATTTTGTCCATAACTTATTTCTTTCTAGCATTGTTTGTTTGGTTTTTTTGGAAAGCCAGGGGGCTGCTTTAGAGCCTATTCTAATTAATCGGGATGGTGCATGATGTTGGAGAATTTTAGGAAGGTGTTGTTGAAATAGCTAACTGCTTCATCAATTGGGAGGTGTTTTAGAGCCGACCAGTTATATTCTTTGAGTTCATTACGGAAAGAAGCCAGGTTAAAATTAGTTTTGTTGTGTACAGTA
Source organism: Protopterus annectens (assembly GCF_019279795.1). Classification (NCBI taxonomy): domain Eukaryota; kingdom Metazoa; phylum Chordata; order Ceratodontiformes; family Protopteridae; genus Protopterus; species Protopterus annectens. The sequence goes on along the minus strand of NC_056729.1, from coordinate 192,157,269 downwards.
CGAAAAATAGCCTGTTTGGGATTGTTGTATTTTTGTTTAGAGATGTAGGTTAGGAGATGATCGCTGATATTGTCAGGGAGTGTTCCAGTTTTATAAGAGAGGGGATTGTTGTTGATTAGTATCCAGTCTAGAATGGATAGTTTATTGGTAGATTTGTGTATTCTAGTAGGGGAGTTTATAGTTTGTTGAAAGTTAAAGAGGTTAATGTGAAGGGTAGGTTTGGGTGAGATACAGGAGTTCCAATCAATATTAAAGTCTCCTAAGATCATGGTTTCCTGAGGGAAACTACAGGAGACCCAGCTAAGAATATTTTCTAGTGTATTAGAGTTATTGCCTGGAGGGATGTAGGAGCATATTATGTAAATGGCTTTGTTTTTATTCACTTGGAGTTTGGTACAGAGTATTTCAGCATTGCCTGGGGAGGGGGGCAGGGAGTCAGTTAAGGTTACTTGTAGTTGGGATTTGTAAAGTAAGGCCACTCCTCCGCCCTTTTTGTTGAGGCGGTCTTGCCTTAGGGTACTATAACCTGGGGGAGTGAATTTGTTGTCTTTAGTACCTGGTTTAAGCCATGTTTCAGTGAGACAGAGAATATCAAAGGCATAGAAGTCAATTAAAGCATGGAGTTGAGTGATTTTATTGTTGATACTACGAATATTTAGGTGAGCTATAGTGAGGGAGTCATTAGAGAAAGGAGAACTGAGATTGTTGGCAGTATGGTAGAAGTGGTGTGGGTAAGAGGATTGTGGGGGCCAGGGTTGGGGTGGATGTCCCCGTATATTAGTAAAAGAGTTTGAGGAAATTGAAATATCTTTGAGATTTTGTAGGGTATTAGATAAGGCCGTTTAGTGGTTAGAAATCTATTATGGTGTAATTTGTGGTAGAGAGGGGTAAGGTAGGGATAGGAAGATAGGATATTAATATGTGTTTGTCCAGCTAGAGGAAGTAGAGAGGTTGTGTGTTTTGTTAAATTAGGAGATTGGCAAAGGGTTAGATATTCGTAGGAAGTAAGAGTATAGTAAAAGAGAAGGATGTTGAGGAGTAGTAGAGGATACAGTAGTTTGAGGATTAAAGGCATTGTTAATAGTGGGAAGAGGTTTGTAAGTTACTATTAGGTGGTCTTGGGTGGTTGGGAGTGGGGTGTGGCAGATGGATAGGAATTAGGAGAGAGGGTGTGATGTTAGGTTTGGAGTAAAGAGTTAATTAGTGAGAGTGAGGCAGGAAGTGAGATAGGTTGAGAGAATGTTGGAGGTGTGGCAGAGGAAGTATAAAGGTAGGACCCCTGGGGGTGGGTGGGAATTGGGGGTAGGGAGGGGAGCGGAGTGAGCCCGCAGGGCGAACGGAGCGGGGCAGAAAACCACAGAAGAAGAGATGAGAAGGAGACAATCAGGAGTGCAGGTAAGTGAGATAGGAAAGGAGAAAGTCAAGCTGGACAGGATTGGGAAAAGACTAGAGAACACTGGAAGTTAATAGTGTTAGATAGACATAGAGGCAGTGTAAAGCATGCAGAAGGAGGGCAGGAGGAATGAGAGGTAAGGAAGAGTGATTGCAGGTTAGAGGTATGAAATGCAGAACAGTTTAGGTGGCAGATAGAAGAGCAGTAGGGTAGAGAGTGGAGGTAGCAATGAAGAATGAGGTCAGAAGTTAAGTCTTGCAGTCCAAAGAAGGGCTAGAAGGAGTCAAATAATAGGAGCAAGGTAGTAGCCAAGAGAGGATAGTATCCTGCTCTAAGGCTAAGGTAGGAAACAGAGAGTGAGAAGGGGTCGAAAAAACAGGATATGGTAGTGAGGAGGCAGAGGGGAAAAAGTAAGGTGAAAAAAGGCTGGAAAAGGGAAGAGTATCCAAAGATAAGGGGGAAAGGTAGAGACTGAGAGGTAGCTGGCTGTTGGCAGCTAGAGTACTGAAATGCTGTGAACTCTTTTAGGGTACCCAATGGGAGTCAAACAAATCAACATTAATGGAGTCCAAACATACATTCAATTCCCAGAGAGGTCAGTGTAGGTTCAGTTAGTCCAAGTTGCATTCACTGTAGGAGGGACCGAGGTCGTCAGACACAGGTTAGGAGTTGGTTATGGTAGGAGTACAGCTAGAGCTTGGGGATTCAATTCCCAGAGAAGTCAGTGTAGGTTCAGTTAGTCCAAGTTGCATTCACTGTAGGAGGGACCGAGGTCGTCAGACACAGGTTAGGAGTTGGTTATGGTAGGAGTACAGCTAGAGCTTGGGGCTGAGCAAGCACGCAGTACAGCAGCCACAGCAACCAGAGAGGTTTAGGATAGAGTCAATGGTTGTAACTGTCAGCATCAGATAGAGTCAACCCCAGAAGATACAACTTCTAGCATCCACATTAACTAAAGCAACTGATGAAGCTGTAAAGAGGAGATAGAAATGATCATTGTATGCAAGTATTGTATTGATATACTGTGCTTTCCATCATGTGCAAGTATTGTACGTCAATATGATAAGAAACGTCTCAACTGTACAGGAATGTCAGCAGTAACTTATGAGTGATATATGTGATAAATATTGATCTGCTCAATACTGAGCATTATGCATTAAAGTTGCCCTCTGTCAGGATTTGCACTGCATGTTCCTGGTTTATATGAATAGATAACAAAATTAACAATGAATCAAGTTTAGGAAATGAAAATGTTAACATTTGTGATTAGCTTTCTTGATGCCAAGTATACACATCAGGCTTAACACAGTTATTGGTCTAATGTGTAACCTGCACACTGGTTATATAAAAATGTTGTGATGTGCTCACATCCTCAGGGAAGTGTTGCTATAAAGGCATGTAATATTAGCTGGGAATATTTCACATAAAATCTACTATTTCTTCTACAAATGGACAGACTTGAGACATTGTGCATTATTTGAAATACAATCATCACACGTGTTTAAATACATAAGTTGTAAATATAGATCAGTTTTTGGACAGGAGTTTTATGAAAGTCCAAAAGAAATAATGTAATTGCAGCAGTCAACAACAGTATCGCAAGTCTGTGAATTCAGACACTTTCCCCTATATTGATTCAAGTGCCATAGCATCAGGATCTGCTTATATAGTGCATATGATCCTCTCTGGACACTGTGAATAAGCAAATAAGTTTCAACTCATTATCATTCATGAATCACACAATTTTCTGCTGCTCAGGGAAGCATTATGTGAGGACCTACACAAAGCTGTGTGGACACCCTGGAAGTAGAAGAAAGAGTATTGAGAAGTGAGGCTTGCTAAGGGCTTGCCAATGTGACTCATTAACAGCAGTGCATGAATAACTGAGTGTTTAACATTCCTGCCACACTGGTGTACACTTACAGAGCATGTGTCAGGGGAATAATCTTGCCAAAGAAATATAAGATTACTTTGATTTAAATAGAAGAGAAAGCATTATAACACACTTCAGAACCTTTGCTTATGAAGTAAACATGCCATATCTAAATACATGCAAAGCATAATACCATAACTTTACAAATGTATCAAAATACAGTTATTGCTCAAAAAATAAATGGAAAACCCCACTGTTGTACACCATACATTTGCCATCATTGTGTCATGATGTGTTAGATTAACTGTTGCAAATATCAAAATCATGCAGATATCAACAGTGAAATGACAAAAGATAACTTGATTAGATGAATATATTGCACCATAAAGTAAAGTATTAGAATGTCAAAGCTTGAGAATATGTATTTGACTGTCTCTGCCTTATAAATACCTCTCTCTATGTGGCACATATTGTTAATCTTTCCAATTGTTCTTGTTAATGCCATGGAATCAATATTCAAATCTAGAAAGGGTGATGTACCTATGAAAATAAAGATACATAATGTTCACATTTTCATGGTATAAGGACATTGAGTTGGAAAATCATCACACAAAGGCATTTCTTCTAATTTTTTTCTTTTTTTAACCTTTGTGCAGTGACAAAGAGGGGTAACTAGCAGTTAATGGTGGCTGACTTTCCAAGGCAAAAAAAAATCATAAATTGAATTTTGGCATGCTACTAGCGGTGCAAATGAGCCGAGAATTGCTGTGCTTCCATTTACACTCTGGGCAGTGCTTAGTGAAGAAAATACATTTGCAAGTTACCTTTCTCTGTGGCACAAAGTGTTAATGCGGTAATGCCACATTCAAATCCAGACTATTGATATTTCTTTTACTCTGGGGTTGTCAGAATAGGTAGTGTCTCACACACACACACACACACACACACACACACACACACACACACACACACACACACACACACACACACACACACATATATATATATATTTTTTTTTGTTATGAATTAACAGCCCAACTCAGTATGAATGATAAATGCATTACTTAGACTCTGTGTGAATTGCCATTAAGTACAGCATTGATAATATTTAATAGAAATAACACTTTTGTATGTATACTGCTTAAATTCTTAGGAGTTATTGACAAAAAGACAGCTGCTGTGTAACTTTCTGTTTGGCTTAATATGTTAATGCATTAAGATCTCTTTGACAGTAGCAATAATACTGATTTGATTTCGGCTTTTGATAAACTCAACATACTATTCACATTGACTCAAATGTTTTGTTGTTGGAAACTGAACCATTCTTGGTACTTATACCAACTTTTGATATGCATGGTGTAAAAATGACATTTACTAAAGTGTAAGAACAAAAAATCATTAACATGATGAATATGAAAATATTTGTAATATATTCTGGATTAATAATCCATATATTCCAAGTAGTAATCATGACAGCAATACATTTTATTTAAAATTGTCATTATTGCTTCTATATGATGTGTCAAAAATAAGCTTATGTAATCTGTGTGGACTGTTTCTCAAGAATTGTCATTACCTGAAAGCCTGATTACGTGCAACAGAAATGCAAATCATCATTTGCAAACACCGTAAAAAAGGATGAATGTGTCATGTTAAATTTAATCCCATAAGTGTTCTGTTAAGTGATAGATATGCTCTTTACTCAGATTTTTTTTTTGGTTTAATTTAATTATTTTTTTTATTTTGTCCATCGGCATTTTGCCCACCACATGGCAGTATGCAATGATGGTTCTCTTCTGATGCAAAAACTCAAAAAAATAATTTAAACTGCCATCAACACAAATCTGCCAGCACTCTATACAGTACTAAGTAAGGAAAATGCACCTGCAGATTACGTTTCTCTGAGGCCCAAGGTGTTATTACAGTGAGTTGGAGGACCAGCAGAGATAATGCAGGATTTGAATCCAGTTTACAGATAGTGTTACTGAGGGGATCAGAATAAGTAATAGCACAGAATAGTTATTAGGAAATGAACATGAATTAAAACTACTAAATGTGCAACTCAGCTATAATGATTGCACCATAAGTCAGTGATAATCTGTATAAAGTATGTGAAGTATAACAATGAGGATAGGTAATTTAGACTACACTTGCATAAGTATAACCTGCACAGTATTTATTTAAAAAGTATGGCTCATCACTTATAATTATTATGTGTGCAAAGTATGCCTGGCACCTACCCCTACATGTTTTACTCAGGTCACGTAACTCCATGTGTATGACATTTATTTACATAAAAATACTGCCTTTTTGATATAGCTGCAATACCATGACAAGCAAAGTCACACACATAGAAGCATGTCTTAATTAGATCTCCACACATGTTGAAATTGTTACAACTCAACCTGCAACTTGAAATTTTAGCTTTTTTGTGGAATTCACTGTTAATAAGCAGCATTTAGCATTTTAGCCTTCTTTTTAGACTTGGGTTCTATTCCCAAGTAGCATTACACAAAGTTTTTATTTTGTATGTCTCACCAAGCCATTATGTACCAATTCATAAAATTTTATATCTATACAACAAAGATTATAGCCAACATCTGAAAACATTCCAATATTTTACAATGGAACATCTGTAAATATGGTGATCATGACACACGGCTAAATATCACTGCTACATTTCATACCACCATTGTATTTTGAAGGACTCATTCCCAGTTTATATGCCAGTCCATTTTTATGCTTTTAATTTGCACAAATGTAGTTAACACAGTTATCTGTTATTGCACACAGGCTTGTACATGTGAAGTATGAACTGGGAGCCAATTCAGATGCATAGTGCTAGGTGTCCCTCAGATGATGCTGTTGAGTAGTTTAGGACCTTTGTGGCACTCACTGCGAAGTGTTATGGCCATAGGGCTTTGCAGGGGAAATATAACGGGGGTCCCAGTACAAGGCTGAGTCTTGTAATGGCTTGACAAAGGCTGTCACCAGTACATCTGGCATTCTGCACACTAGGAAACAATGTTGTCACCACTACAGTAACATGAAGATGCACAGGCAGGATGTCCTGTGCTGATGAAAGGCAGAAATTAGAACTGCAAACACCCCTGAGTTATATATGTATAGTAACCAGTCAATCATAAACCATGGATTTGCAAGGCAATACAGTTAGTCATTATGCTTCTTTTTTGTCTATTTTATATTCTATGCAACTCCTGAAAAGATCAAAGAACAGAGAGGTGCATCAGGAAAAGCTGTCTCACTTCAAACAGGCAAGAAGTATGGATTAGGTATGAATGCAAGCAAGATCCTAATACCTCTGTAATGTAGTCAATCTTATCAAATTCCTGGGCATCAGTCCATATGAGCTTGAATATGCATACCTAACCTTTTATCAAGCATACATGCCATATGTAATAGCTCTTGATCATTGCATTAGACAGTGAGTAAATCACATGTGCTTGGGTTCAATTCTCCTCAGCAGCAATTAGACTGTATTACAAAAATTATTTACTGCAATTTAAAATAGCTTTACACATTCCATTTCCATAACTGGATGCATTTACTTTGAATGCATACATCAGATATATTATAGTTACTTAACTGTTTCCATACCATTTCTAATAGCAATGAAATTTATGTATTTATGACACATTAATGCCTTTACATCATATCAGTATGTGTCAAAGGTTAAAACAGGTATGTGCTATATTTACTTCTATATTGAAATATCAATGTGATATAGCATTGATGCTATTATCCATGTTTTTTTTATCTTCTAACCCTATATCTCTCTCTTTTTTTCTTTTTTTCTGTGCGGAAACATTGCTGCTACAAAACAATTGATCATCAGCACAGGGAGCTAAACTGACCACTGGGGTTCGGCTCACCATACCTCCAAAGGTAGCAGTGGTGGCACCATCACAGGCAGCACAGACACTTAGCATATCTGGATCCTAACCTGTCAGCATTTCCTTTGTAATGCTTTGTTGTCACTTGGGATATTCCTGATATATCTATATATATGTATGTATCTATATGCTGGACATAAACACTCACACATACATCTACATGATGGAATACATTTCCTATACTGTTGAATGACTGCACTGGATGATATGTTTGTGATAAGGTCCGATGTCTGAATATCTGCCATGGCTTAGTGGTAAATGAAAATAGCTGTGTGTGCAGGGTCCTGGTGTTGAGCCTTTCAGAGGTCATTTATTTTGTTGCTGGCAGAACAAAGCCATTGGATATGGTGTGATTAATACACATTAAAGCAGTTGTGAGTGGGTGTTCATGGGTTTGCATGGTGCTAAGCAATGCTAACCTCTGGTTAGAGTTTCTTACACTCAGTTAGCCTGAGCATTGCTTTACCTGTATAATTCTCGCATACTGGTGGCCAAACAGGCTTACACCTGCTTGCTCCTGCACTTGCAAATGCGTTGCATTTGGTGTTTGCATCTGACACTCACGTCCCTACTTGGGAATGAGGACTATGATATTACCTTGCGATGCCTATTACATCGGATTACATGACTACAGTATCAGGAATGGCTGCCCATTAAGTGAAAGCATGCCGTTCGACTGTCCAGAATCTGCGGCCTGTCCAGAGTTTGATTCATATTATTGGTGTGTTCCTCTTACAATCTGCACCCGTCTGGCTAATGCATGGGAACTGACACTCTTCAATGCAAACAAGTAATTGGGTTTTGGAACCCACATCCTTCAGCCGAGTCATGCTACTGCATACCTAATATTCTATCATCTTTCTAAGGTTGCCAGTGGAATATGTGCTTTCTGTCCCTATCAGACCTCTCATACGATTGGGGAAATATACAAACTGAATCAGAGATATGGCATAACAACATCAGGTGCTATTAACCTGACACATTGACAGACTTAGAGCATATGAATTCGTACATATTTTCTGAGGTAAATGATGTTTATATCTCTTAATTGTTGTCATTATTCATTACATGTAATTCACAATCTTTCCTCCAAATGTCACTAGTTTCAGGAGGGATTAAGTGGGGCAGAGTTACAAACAGAGTCAAAATCTGGGACATCACTGGAAATCGGGGACAATTCAGAGGTATGGTCCCTTTTTGTTCCCCCAATGGTTTATGTCCTGTCTAGTGGATGTGCTCTTAGGGGTTGAGAGCTATGGGTGTCAGCTATGCCCATTTTGGAATATTACTTACATCCCCGGGGTGGTCCTAATATGACTGCACCAGCCAACACCTGCATGCCTAGGCCCATAATTGAATACCCATAGTTTCTCCACCTGCCACTCCTCTACAGCACTCATCCTTACTGTGGGTGCAGGTGAGGTATAAACACACCACTATACACTGCCCACTCTCCCCGTGTCGGGACACATGTCGTTCATTGTGTCGACCCATGGGTTATCAGACTTGCACAATCTACTGGTCTGTGTACATCTACAGGCTGGTTTGACAAGTCATTACCAGGACTGCCTCCGATCATTAATTTTTGGTGTCCCACAAGGGACATCAATGTCTATGTTTCAAGATTAGACCTGGCAGGTCTCTCCCACTAGTAGTATCCTGCCAGTGGTCTGGGAAGCAGTGGTGTGTTTACCTTTATTATGTGTCTTTATGTCTCACTGGCCTAGCTGGGGGGTTAATGCTATGTGTTACATGTTTGTTTATTGGACCCCTCACCCCTTTATGCACAGCCTGTGAATATATGTTACTCGTAACTGTTGTATCATATCCTAGCTATATACATGTGTATATTTAAAGTCACATATATGTATATATATCTATTTACATTACTATATACAGATATATCTGTATATGTATGCATACATGTATATTTATATTTTGCTGTCTATATATATATAAATAAAGATATATATATATATATATATATATATATATATATATATATATATATATATATATATATATATATCTCACAACATATGGGTCTGTGGGTGTCTGCATATGTATATATTTATATGTGGGTATGTATCTGTATTCTGTCGCTGTATGTATACATTTGTACTACAGAGAGGGAGAGGCTTATCTCTATGTCGCTATGGGTAGATATACACACACAAACCTCTGCATATATACGTCTACATCTGGTTATTCTGTTCCTTGCCATATAGATTACACTTTGCTGCAGTGGGACTCGTAGTGGGTGTGGCTGCTCATTGGGCGACGCCTCTGCCCAATGAACACATTCGCACATCCCTAGGGTTGTCCATATAGGCCCACATCAGCCAACACCTGCACACCTAGACCCATAAGTAGCTACCTATAGTTCCGCCACCTGCACCTTCTCAACAGCGCCCATCCTTACTCTGGGTCCTGGTCTATTCTGGACACGCCACTGCACGCTGCCCACTCTCCACTTCACAGGACCCATTTCATACAGTTGTCTTGGCCCATGGGTCATCGGGGTTTCTCACCCTTGTATTCCCAGTATGTATACACCCCAGCCAGAATGGCCGGGCTATCATCTTCTTTTGGTCTTGGCAATTTTTGGGGTGTCCCACAAGGGATGCTCCAATCTGTGTTCCAAGATTAGAATTCAAGGGTACACTGTGTACCCCCCCCCAGGTTGTATCCTGCCTGTGATCTGGGGAGCAGTGGACTCTTTACATTGTTTGTGTGTATGTTTCCCATGTCCGGCTGGGGGGGTGGAAGGTCATGCTACGTGTTTCATGTTTCTTGCTTGGGCTCCTCACTTCCATTGGCATAGCCTGTGAACATATGTCAGTCCTGTGTGCTGTTTCCTATCATAGCTGTATATCTGTGTATATTTACGCACGCACACAGACACACACACACACACACACACACACACACACACACACACACACACACACACACACACACACACAGACACACAAAAACGCACACACACACACACACACACACACACACATATATCTATAAATATATATATATATATATATATATATATATATATATATATATAAATAAAATATGTATTTACATATTTACATGTATATAGATATACATATATATATATATATATATATATATATATATATATATATATATATATATAGATATATATATATATATATATATTATATATCTTTATATACTTATATACATTTCCTATGCTGGGCACTGCTTAGACCCGCGCAAGTGCACTCAGACTTGCTTACTGGTACTTATATGTGATTACTGCTGCTTATTTGTGCTTACACCTGCTTACCAGTACCTTATTCATTATGACTGTGCCACTTTGCTTGAATTATATTTAAGTTAAATATCTCATGTGATACTCTTATGACGGTTTTATGGCAAATCGACATTCATTCCACATGGAAAATGATATGTGCTATTGTGGGGCTCGAACTGTGAATGTCTGTTTGATAGGTGGATACTCTAAACACTACACTATTGACACACGTTGATTCTGCATGTTTTTCTCGATTTGAATGAATATGATGTGCAAGCTATTCTCAGTGGAGGGTAGCGACGCGCAGACACGCTGCGCTATGCTTACACCTTTGATATGGCTGCAATTTGAGTGTATAAAAGGGACACGGGGACTGGGAATCTAATTGTGACAGTTCTAAGGACAGGGCTCTACATTCCACTACATGCTTGTGTGTTTACTACTTAGATTTTATTTCACTGTTCGTGGACACTCTTGTATGCTAAGCATACGGTATCCACGGACACTGACTTACTGACTTACTATTAGCGGGCTCTACTAATAGACATAGTAGGTTTTGCAAGTGTCGGGGCATGTTTATGCCTCTGTGGAGCACTTGTACACATCCCCGACAGTCGCACACATTTCCTGTGCACATCGAGTGCGCGCACGCCTCATACATATTCATATGGCGCTGCTGCCATCTGTAGTGAGGACGCCAGCAAGGCTAAAACCATACTTGCGACGGGCTTCTTGAATCCCAGGGTATATGAACATCAATTAGTATCTCTTTGCCTGCACTAGACAGAGTTCAAATATGAAAACGATTTTGTTTGCAATTGTGTAATCTTTAAGAGGAAATCTTCTAATGCATTTTATGTACCTTGATTTTAGAATTAATAATGCAAATACTAACAAGCTATATTTGACTCCTACAAACTTCATTAGGATGTAACTGCAGAAAATCAAGGAGATGTCACTCAGGTGGAGTGAGCTAATCACAGATGCCCAGATTCATGAACCCCTATGTTTCATGCTAAGATTGCTCACATTGCTTAGTGGTGAGCGAGTTATCTGGCATTCAGAAAAAAGACTTGCATACTGCTTCCAGCTTCAAAACAAGGATAAGTGGCATAATATACTAATGAAGGCAAACATAAGTAAAATACATGCTAATGAAACAACTGAACATGGCAGAACAATTCAAGAACATATAAAAGTCTGATGTACATGCCACACTCCCTCTTGGACTTAATTCCAATACTCTGAAATATAGCCATGAATGCACACTTAGAATAAAATGTTGGGAGTTGCTGTTGCTATTATCAGCCTGTATGTGCAACAGACATTAATATCAGGTGCTGCTGCTGCTAGCAGACCTACTCTTAGAATTACAATAATCTTCAGACCCCATTTGACTTATCATGGACTTCCTAATGCAGAAATTGTAGAGTGCTACAGGGTGGACAGACATACCTTAGAGGAAATACTCAGCTCTGCCACCATCACCTGAGACCCTGGAGAAATCATGGAGAACATAATCAAGTGGAAAACAAGGTATGTGCAGCCTGATGTACACTAGTTACAGGCACATTTCAGACACATAGGTGATATTTTAGGCATGTTCTGGACCTTAGCCTCCAGAATATCACATCAATTTCTAAGTGATAATAACTGGTCTCCACATACTGTAGAGGAGAGAGCTACAACCATACAAAACGTCTATATAATACCACACTTTTGTGAGTATCTGGGAGCAATAGACTGCACACACACACACACACACACACACACACACACACACACACACACACACACACACACACACACACACACACACACACACACACACACACACACACACACACACATACACACACACACACACACACACACAAAAAAAAACTCAACAACTATCAGGTAGTGTATAATCCCAAAAGGATCCTCTACAATGCATGTGCAGGTAATCCTGGCAGTTTTCATGATTCACACATACGGTATATATGTGACCTGTATATAAGGCTTGTTGTAGATGACTTTCCACAAGGTTCTTGTATTGGGTATGCAGATTACACACTGGAACCTTGGCTTATGCCACCATGAGAATCCCACACTTTGCAAAGATATAATAATGCCCACACTAAAACCAGAAGTGCTATCGTGTGAAATTAGCTTGCTCAAATCAAGGTTATGATGTCTAGACACATTTGGTGGTGCCCTACAGAATGACCCAGCCAGTGCCACCTTAGCCAAAATTCTCATAGTCTGTGCCATATTTCCCAATATAATTGTCAGGAAACGGCTGCACCAAGGGCAATAATGCCAATGACCACAGTTTCCAGCACCACAGGCAGATCCAACAGGACCATCAGACACAGGAATGGAGTATAGAGATGAAAAATCAATTGCAGATGATTCTGGCAGACATAGGCATGCTCAGTGTGCTATGTCCCAGGCTAAGAGGCAAAAGATGGCACACACACTCTGTGCATAATTGGAAATCTGAGAAGCTAAGCGCATGCAAACAGTAACACTGATGCCTGCAAAATTAGCAACCTTTATTTAGTCATGTAATGGTTATATTCTGTGAGCATCAGATTTTTATTTTACATTTGTTAACCGGGCTAGTCTGGCTGGATACATGTCCATTTTCAGCAGAGGCCCGAGGAGAAAAGCTCCATTACGTACTAGTCAACTTACAATACAAAGATTAAACAATCAAATAACAAATATCAAAACCAAAAACTCAAGCAAGCCAATTATATAAACATAATAACAAAAAAGATCAAATTTTTATGTAGTTTAGTGAGATGCTGAGGGATTAATAAACAGGAAAATAAAGACTGAGAGGCAACCTTCTTGAATGATTGCTAGAGTAAGATTGCAAGTAAATGCAGAAGTCTGGTAATAGACTGTCATATGGAGAGTAAAATATAAATATAAATATAAATTGCCTATTTAGAAATGAGAGTAGAAAAAAAGTTGTGGCAGGGTACTAGAAAAAGGTAGGGGATTAACATATAAGAGATAAGTAGAAAGGTAGGAAAAGAAACAGATGACAAGATGTAACGAAAGGAAGAGAAACGAAATGTTAAAAATGGGTCAGTAGAGGCATAATTAAGGGTAAAGAAGCAACTAGTAGCAGTGAAGGGGGGGCTAGAAGAGGATAAATCATTGGTGAGCTCAGTCAGGATTAGTGCATGGGCATAGCCAGTGGGTTTGTAGATGGTGTCTTATTTTTTTGAAAAGGTGAGGAGAGCTTAGGGTGGTCAGGTCTATGGGGAGTTTATTCCAATAAGATCCTACAGTATTGGCAAATAAGGAGTCACCTGCTTTGTTGTGGGATTTGAGAGTAGTTACTAGAAGCTTCCTGGCAGAGCGAAGGGAAGTAAGATTTTGTATGGGGTGATGAGGTTATTTAGTATGGGTGTATTGGAGGGTAATGTAGAATTTTAAAGTTAAGACTAATTGATGTAGAAGTATTATGTTCTGAAGTTCTAGCCAATTAAGTTGTTTTAGATTAAGACAGTGATGTGTACGGAATGGGGAACCTGTGGCAAACCTGGCAATACTGTGGTATGCTGTGTTGAGTTTTGGAGGTTAGCTTTAGAGAGGTTGATAAATGATGGAGAGGCATATAATAGAGTGGAGAGAAGGTGAGTTTGGGCAAGAGACACTCTGGTAGTAGCAGTAAGAAAGGGTTTTAGTCTATACAGGGCACCTATTTTTTTATTAACAGTCTTGATGGTCAGATCAGTGTGGTAGTCAAAGCTTAGCTGATTGTCTATAGTGACGCCCAGTAGTTTAGTGGAACTATCAGGAGTAATGGTAGTGCCATTACAGGACACAATTGAAAATGAGATAGGGGCAGATTTAAGGGTGGGGGTGAATAGTAGCAATTTGTTTTTTTTCGGATTGAGGAGGAGACAGATATGTTGGAACCATGTTTCTGCTGCTGTAAATACATTCTGGGTGTAGTGAAGTTTTTCAGGAGATAAAGCAGAACAGATGAGAGTAGAATTATCTGCATATTGTATACAAGTGGATGTTGGGAGAGAAGTGGGTAGGTTGTTTATGAATATAGAGAAAAGGAGGGGGCCTAGGATGGAACCTTGTGGGACACCGATGGTGACAGGGAGCTGAGAGGATAGATGACTATCCCAGAGGACTGCTTGTTTTCTATCTTTCAAATAAGAGTCAAACCACTGTAGTGCTAATGCATCAAGTGAGAGGGATTTTAAAGTATCTAGGAGAAGTTTATGGTTAACCATGTCAAAAGCTTTTGAGAGGTCAAGGAAAAGTGCAGAGGAGTAGAGGTTGTTATTGCGGTTTTTGTTGATCACGTCTGTGAAGGAGAGAAGGGCAGTGGAAGTACTATGGTGGGGCCTAAAACCATGTTGTGAGTCTATGAGTAGGTTATTTTGTAAGAGATGATATAAGAATTGATGGTGAATGCAGCGTTCCATAATTTTAGCTAGTGGAGACAGAAGGGCTATTGGGAAATTAGAAAGTTCGTTGGAGTTGCCTCCTTTGTGGAGGGAATGATATGGGAGATTTTCCAGCAGGAGGGGATAGTGGATTCTGTTATAGTTCTGTTAATTAATATGGAGACTGGGTAAGCTAATTCATGTGCAGCTAGTTGCAGATATTCAGCTGGTAGTTTGTCGGCTGAAGGGGTGCATGGTTTAAGTTTAGAGAGTAACTTACATATGTAGGTAGTGGAGACTGTATTAAATTTTAGTGTAGAGGTGGTGTTTAGAGAAGGGTTATTTGAGGAGAGGGGAGTCATGGTGTTAGCTAGAGAGGTGACTGTTTCAGAGAAGAAGTTGTTGAAAGTATTGGCTATTATATTGGGTTGGGTCTGAGCTAGGCTAGCTGGTGTAGGTGTTTTTGGTGTTCCCTGGATGGAGCAGTTTATTGATTCCTGACCAGAAGTGTTTGGGGTTTTGATTTTTGTGTTGTTGATACTGAAGGTAGTAATTCTTTTTATCCAGGAGGGTGAGTTTCTTAGTTGTATTTCTCAGGTGTTTGTAGTTTTGATGGTCAGATGGGTTTTTAGTGGATCTCCATTTTGTCCATAACTTATTTCTTTCTAGCATTGTTTGTTTGGTTTTTTTGGAAAGCCAGGGGGCTGCTTTAGAGCCTATTCTAATTAATCGGGATGGTGCATGATGTTGGAGAATTTTTAGGAAGGTGTTGTTGAAATAGCTAACTGCTTCATCAATTGGGAGGTGTTTTAGAGCCGACCAGTTATATTCTTTGAGTTCATTACAGAAAGAAGCCAGGTTAAAATTAGTTTTGTTGTGTACAGTACGAAAAATAGCCTGTTTGGGATTGTTGTATTTTTGTTTAGAGATGTAGGTTAGGAGATGATCGCTGATATTGTCAGTCAGGAGTGTTCCAGTTTTATAAGAGAGGGATTGTTGTTGATTAGTATCCAGTCTAGAATGGATAGTTTATTGGTAGATTTGTGTATTCTAGTAGGGGAGTTTATAGTTTGTTGAAAGTTAAAGAGGTTAATGTGAAGGGTAGGTTTGGGTGAGATACAGGAGTTCCAATCAATATTAAAGTCTCCTAAGATCATGGTTTCCTGAGGGAAACTACAGGAGACCCAGCTAAGAATATTTTCTAGTGTATTAGAGTTATTGCCTGGAGGGATGTAGGAGCATATTATGTAAATGGCTTTGTTTTTATTCACTTGGAGTTTGGTACAGAGTATTTCAGCATTGCCTGGGGAGGGGGGCAGGGAGTCAGTTAAGGTTACTTGTAGTTGTAGGATTTGTAAAGTAAGGCCACCCTCCGCCCTTTTGTTGAGGCGGTCTTGCCTTAGGGTACTATAACCTGGGGAGTGAATTGCTGTCTTTAGTACCTGGTTTAAGCCATGTTTCAGTGAGACAGAGAATATCAAAGGCATAGAAGTCAATTAAAGCATGGAGTTGAGTGATTTTATTGTTGATACTACGAATATTTAGGTGAGCTATAGTGAGGAGTCATTAGAGAAAGGAGAACTGAGATTGTTGGCAGTATGGTTAGAAGTGGTGTGGGTAAGAGGATTGTGGGGGCCAGGGTTGGGGTGGATGTCCCCGTATATTAGTAAAAGAGTTTGAGGAAATTGAAATATCTTTGAGATTTTGTAGGGTATTAGATAAGGCCGTTTAGTGGTTAGAAATCTATTATGGTGTAATTTGTGGTAGAGAGGGTAAGGTAGGGATAGGAAGATAGGATATTAATATGTGTTTGTCCAGCTAGAGGAAGTAGAGAGGTTGTGTGTTTTGTTAAATTAGGAGATTGGCAAAGGGTTAGATATTCGTAGGAAGTAAGAGTATAGTAAAAGAGAAGGATGTTGAGGAGTAGTAGAGGATACAGTAGTTTGAGGATTAAAGGCATTGTTAATAGTGGGAAGAGGTTTGTAAGTTACTATTAGGTGGTCTTGGGTGGTTGGGAGTGGGGTGGCAGATGGATAGGAATTAGGAGAGAGGGTGTGATGTTAGGTTTGGAGTAAAGAGTTAATTAGTGAGAGTGAGGCAGGAAGTGAGATAGGTTGAGAGAATGTTGGAGGTGTGGCAGAGGAAGTATAAAGGTAGGGACCCTGAGGGTGGGTGGGAATTGGGGTAGGGAGGGAGAGGAGTGAGAGGGCTAACGGAGGCGGGCAGAAACCACAGAAGAAGAGATGAGAAGGAGACAATCAGGAGTGCAGGTAAGTGAGATAGGAAAGGAGAAAGTCAAGCTGGACAGGATTGGGAAAAGACTAGAGAACACTGGAAGTTAATAGTGTTAGATAGACATAGAGGCAGTGTAAAGCATGCAGAAGGAGGGCAGGAGGAATGAGAGGTAAGGAAGAGTGATTGCAGGTTAGAGGTATGAAATGCAGAACAGTTTAGGTGGCAGATAGAAGAGCAGTAGGGTAGAGAGTGGAGGTAGCAATGAAGAATGAGGTCAGAAGTTAAGTCTTGCAGTCCAAAGAAGGGCTAGAAGGAGTCAAATAATAGGAGCAAGGTAGTAGCCAAGAGAGGATAGTATCCTGCTCTAAGGCTAAGGTAGGAAACAGAGAGTGAGAAGGGGTAAAAACAGGATATGGTAGTGAGGAGGCAGAGGGAAAAGTAAGGTGAAAAAAGGCTGGAAAGGGAAGAGTATCCAAAGATAAGGGGGAAAGGTAGAGACTGAGAGGTAGCTGGCTGTTGGCAGCTAGAGTACTGAAATGCTGTGAACTCTTTTAGGGTACCCAATGGGAGTCAAACAAATCAACATTAATGGAGTCCAAACATACATTCAATTCCCAGAGAGGTCAGTGTAGGTTCAGTTAGTCCAAGTTGCATTCACTGTAGGAGGGACCGAGGTCGTCAGACACAGGTTAGGAGTTGGTTATGGTAGGAGTACAGCTAGAGCTTGGGGCTGAGCAAGCACGCAGTACAGCAGCCACAGCAACCAGAGAGGTTTAGGATAGAGTCAATGGTTGTAACTGTCAGCATCAGATAGAGTCAACCCCAGAAGATACAACTTCTAGCATCCACATTAACTAAAGCAACTGATGAAGCTGTAAAGAGGAGATAGAAATGATCATTGTATGCAAGTATTGTATTGATATACTGTGCTTTCCATCATGTGCAAGTATTGTACGTCAATATGATAAGAAACGTCTCAACTGTACAGGAATGTCAGCAGTAACTTATGAGTGATATATGTGATAAATATTGATCTGCTCAATACTGAGCATTATGCATTAAAGTTGCCCTCTGTCAGGATTTGCACTGCATGTTCCTGGTTTATATGAATAGATAACAAAATTAACAATGAATCAAGTTTAGGAAATGAAAATGTTAACATTTGTGATTAGCTTTCTTGATGCCAAGTATACACATCAGGCTTAACACAGTTATTGGTCTAATGTGTAACCTGCACACTGGTTATATAAAAATGTTGTGATGTGCTCACATCCTCAGGGAAGTGTTGCTATAAAGGCATGTAATATTAGCTGGGAATAATTCACATAAAATCTACTATTTCTTCTACAAATGGACAGACTTGAGACATTGTGCATTATTTGAAATACAATCATCACACGTGTTTAAATACATAAGTTGTAAATATAGATCAGTTTTTGACAGGAGTTTTATGAAAGTCCAAAAGAAATAATGTAATTGCAGCAGTCAACAACAGTATTGCAAGTCTGTGAATTCAGACACTTTCCCCTATATTGATTCAAGTGCCATAGCATCAGGATCTGCTTATATAGTGCATATGATCCTCTCTGGACACTGTGAATAAGCAAATAAGTTTCAACTCATTATCATTCATGAATCACACAATTTTCTGCTGCTCAGGGAAGCATTATGTGAGGACCTACACAAAGCTGTGTGGACACCCTGGAAGTAGAAGAAAGAGTATTGAGAAGTGAGGCTTGCTAAGGGCTTGCCAATGTGACTCATTAACAGCAGTGCATGAATAACTGAGTGTTTAACATTCCTGCCACACTGGTGTACACTTACAGAGCGTGTGTCAGGGGAATAATCTTGCCAAAGAAATATAAGATTACTTTGATTTAAATAGAAGAGAAAGCATTATAACACACTTCAGAACCTTTGCTTATGAAGTAAACATGCCATATCTAAATACATGCAAAGCATAATACCATAACTTTACAAATGTATCAAAATACAGTTATTGCTCAAAAAATAAATGGAAAACCCCACTGTTGTACACCATACATTTGCCATCATTGTGTCATGATGTGTTAGATTAACTGTTGCAAATATCAAAATCATGCAGATATCAACAGTGAAATGACAAAAGATAACTTGATTAGATGAATATATTGCACCATAAAGTAAAGTATTAGAATGTCAAAGCTTGAGAATATGTATTTGACTGTCTCTGCCTTATAAATACCTCTCTCTATGTGGCACATATTGTTAATCTTTCCAATTGTTCTTGTTAATGCCATGGAATCAATATTCAAATCTAGAAAGGGTGATGTACCTATGAAAATAAAGATACATAATGTTCACATTTTCATGGTATAAGGACATTGAGTTGGAAAATCATCACACAAAGGCATTTCTTCTAATTTTTTTTTCTTTTTTTAACCTTTGTGCAGTGACAAAGAGGGGTAACTAGCAGTTAATGGTGGCTGACTTTCCAAGGCAAAAAAAAATCATAAATTGAATTTTGGCATGCTACTAGCGGTGCAAATGAGCCGAGAATTGCTGTGCTTCCATTTACACTCTGGGCAGTGCTTAGTGAAGAAAATACATTTGCAAGTTACCTTTCTCTGTGGCACAAAGTGTTAATGCGGTAATGCCACATTCAAATCCAGACTATTGATATTTCTTTTACTCTGGGGTTGTCAGAATAGGTAGTGTCTCACACACACACACACACACACACACACACACACACACACACACACACACACACACACACATACACATATATATATATATATATATTTTTTTTTGTTATGAATTAACAGCCCAACTCAGTATGAATGATAAATGCATTACTTAGACTCTGTGTGAATTGCCATTAAGTACAGCATTGATAATATTTAATAGAAATAACACTTTTGTATGTATACTGCTTAAATTCTTAGGAGTTATTGACAAAAAGACAGCTGCTGTGTAACTTTCTGTTTGGCTTAATATGTTAATGCATTAAGATCTCTTTGACAGTAGCAATAATACTGATTTGATTTCGGCTTTTGATAAACTCAACATACTATTCACATTGACTCAAATGTTTTGTTGTTGGAAACTGAACCATTCTTGGTACTTATACCAACTTTTGATATGCATGGTGTAAAAATGACATTTACTAAAGTGTAAGAACAAAAAATCATTAACATGATGAATATGAAAATATTTGTAATATATTCTGGATTAATAATCCATATATTCCAAGTAGTAATCATGACAGCAATACATTTTATTTAAAATTGTCATTATTGCTTCAATATGATGTGTCAAAAATAAGCTTATGTAATCTGTGTGGACTGTTTCTCAAGAATTGTCATTACCTGAAAGCCTGATTACGTGCAACAGAAATGCAAATCATCATTTGCAAACACCGTAAAAAAGGATGAATGTGTCATGTCAAATTTAATCCCATAAGTGTTCTGTTAAGTGATAGATATGCTCTTTACTCAGATTTTTTTTTTGGTTTAATTTAATTATTTTTTTTATTTTGTCCATCGGCATTTTGCCCACCACATGGCAGTATGCAATGATGGTTCTCTTCTGATGCAAAACTCAAAAAAATAATTTAAACTGCCATCAACACAAATCTGCCAGCACTCTATACAGTACTAAGTAAGGAAAATGCACCTGCAGATTACGTTTCTCTGAGGCCCAAGGTGTTATTACAGTGAGTTGGAGGACCAGCAGAGATAATGCAGGATTTGAATCCAGTTTACAGATAGTGTTACTGAGGGGATCAGAATAAGTAATAGCACAGAATAGTTATTAGGAAATGAACATGAATTAAAACTACTAAATGTGCAACTCAGCTATAATGATTGCACCATAAGTCAGTGATAATCTGTATAAAGTATGTGAAGTATAACAATGAGGATAGGTAATTTAGACTACACTTGCATAAGTATAACCTGCACAGTATTTATTTAAAAAGTATGGCTCATCACTTATAATTATTATGTGTGCAAAGTATGCCTGGCACCTACCCCTACATGTTTTACTCAGGTCACGTAACTCCATGTGTATGACATTTATTTACATAAAAATACTGCCTTTTTGATATAGCTGCAATACCATGACAAGCAAAGTCACACACATAGAAGCATGTCTTAATTAGATCTCCACACATGTTGAAATTGTTACAACTCAACCTGCAACTTGAAATTTTAGCTTTTTTGTGGAATTCACTGTTAATAAGCAGCATTTAGCATTTTAGCCTTCTTTTTAGACTTGGGTTCTATTCCCAAGTAGCATTACACAAAGTTTTTATTTTGTATGTCTCACCAAGCCATTATGTACCAATTCATAAAATTTTATATCTATACAACAAAGATTATAGCCAACATCTGAAAACATTCCAATATTTTACTATGGAACATGTGTAAATATGGTGATCATGACACATGGCTAAATATCACTGCTATATTTCATACCGCCATTGTATTTTGAAGGACTCATTCCCAGTTTATATGCCAGTCCATTTTTATGCTTTTAATTTGCACAAATGTAGTTAACACAGTTATCTGTTATTGCACACAGGCTTGTACATGTGAAGTATGAACTGGGAGCCAATTCAGATGCATAGTGCTAGGTGTCCCTCAGATGATGCTGTTGAGTAGTTTAGGACCTTTGTGGCACTCACTGCGAAGTGTTATGGCCATAGGGCTTTGCAGGGGAAATATAACGGGGGTCCCAGTACAAGGCTGAGTCTTGTAATGGCTTGACAAAGGCTGTCACCAGTACATCTGGCATTCTGCACACTAGGAAACAATGTTGTCACCACTACAGTAACATGAAGATGCACAGGCAGGATGTCCTGTGCTGATGAAAGGCAGAAATTAGAACTGCAAACACCCCTGAGTTATATATGTATAGTAACCCATTACCAGTCAATCATAAACCATGGATTTGCAAGGCAATACAGTTAGTCATTATGCTTCTTTTTTGTCTATTTTATATTCTATGCAACTCCTGAAAAGATCAAAGAACAGAGAGGTGCATCAGGAAAAGCTGTCTCACTTCAAACAGGCAAGAAGTATGGATTAGGTATGAATGCAAGCAAGATCCTAATACCTCTGTAATGTAGTCAATCTTATCAAATTCCTGGGCATCAGTCCATATGAGCTTGAATATGCATACCTAACCTTTTATCAAGCATACATGCCATATGTAATAGCTCTTGATCATTGCATTAGACAGTGAGTAAATCACATGTGCTTGGGTTCAATTCTCCTCAGCAGCAATTAGACTGTATTACAAAAATTATTTACTGCAATTTAAAATAGCTTTACACATTCCATTTCCATAACTGGATGCATTTACTTTGAATGCATACATCAGATATATTATAGTTACTTAACTGTTTCCATACCATTTCTAATAGCAATGAAATTTATGTATTTATGACACATTAATGCCTTTACATCATATCAGTATGTGTCAAAGGTTAAAACAGGTATGTGCTATATTTACTTCTATATTGAAATATCAATGTGATATAGCATTGATGCTATTATCCATGTTTTTTTTATCTTCTAACCCTATATCTCTCTCTTTTTTTCTTTTTATCTGTGTGGAAACATTGCTGCTACAAAACAATTGATCATCAGCACAGGGAGCTAAACTGACCACTGGGGTTCGGCTCACCATACCTCCAAAGGTAGCAGTGGTGGCACCATCACAGGCAGCACAGACACTTAGCATATCTGGATCTTAACCTGTCAGCATTTCTTCCACAACCTCTGCATTATCTGGTCCATCTACATCTGATAGCTCTGCCCAGCTGCTCTGCATTGGTACCTACTGGGAGTACTCCTGGACGTAGTGATTGTGTCACCCATCAGAAGCTGACAGGGCTGATGGAGGACATCATGCATAGGAGGCTTGATTCCTGAACTGGCAGATTACAAAAGGTCCTGCATCAAATTGCAAAGTCAAAGCCTTATCCAACATGACCCAGGAATCTGTGACAGGAGACACAATGATAGTTTTAATGGCAAAGATGAGCTTCTCACTGTGCTCAGGCTGGATGCAGCTATACCTCTGATACCCACCACCTATACCTAAACATGGTAACCCCCAACCTTTTACATTCATCACCATCCCTGTTTGTCTTGCATGTCCTGCATGCATGTGCCTGCTACTTAACCTACCCAAACTACCTGACCAACTTATTCCTAACTACCTTCCCAACAATCCTCTCTCCAAAAATAAATAAATACAATACACTAAAATAAAACAGAATAAAAATAAAAAGTGGATACCTGTTCCTCAAAATAAATAAATAAATAATAATAATAATAATAATAATAAAAATAATACACCCCATACATAGCTTTCCGCTTCATCTATGTGTGTGATTGACACACTTGATTTGGTCCAATTGGCCATATTACATTATTCTGTTGTTATCACTCACCTTGATGTGGTAACTATCCAAATTTAGCAAGTTCTTGTTACAAGTATACATTTATGATGTAAAGAAGTGGCTAGCTGCAGACAACTTAATGGTTATGGATATCAGCTGGATTTAAAGAACCTGTGTTTCTAAAGTATAGCCAAACAATCCACTTATGCTATGTTGATGAGGTCATAAGAAGGCCGGAACATTCATGTCCACAGCTAGTGGGGTTTGGCTTTATAGGTCTGAATGTATCCATAAAGACTTAAAAAGAAAAAGTAAAAAGTCATTCAAAAGCCATTTATCTGACACAGTTGATGCCCTTAAGGGGTAATTTGCATATATCCCGTGGGTATTATGGTTTCTGAATGTTCTAACATCAATCATGTGGATGTAAGTTATTAACCTTGATCACTATAACAGTACACATTACAATGGCAGAGTAGTTCTATACACTTGCAACATGGATGTAGCTAGCCATTCCCAGTATAACCATGTGAGTGCCACAATTTACAGAGCACGCCTCAGGAAATGTATATTGGAAAAGGTAAAGTTAGATTTCCTATAACTGTAAAAACAATTGTAGAATTTATACTAATATAGAACACATACTTAGCTAATACAACTTTAAATTTACAGTATCCTGTATATTGTTATAAGTGACAACAAATGACAGTAAAAATCCCTCTCTTAATTGCATAGGGTAATGGCTTTAGAGTTAATTTATATTGTTCTACATGACAGGTGGGCTCTACAGAATCATGTTGTTCTCAATATATACCTTTCTGGATACACATCTGATCTGCAATAACTTATGCAATATCCCCAATGTATCTGCTGTCTTTGTTAAATATTATGTCAGCTCTGTACTTTAAATATATTTTACATGCATTATATTTACTTCTCTTTGCTACACTGTGACTGTGTCCCTCTCACATCTTTTGTCAGCATTTACCTTTTTTTATGTACATCTCCCTAGGTGGACAAGATTACTTGTGTAGATAAAAATGAATGCAATTACTGTTGTTTGTACACTAATCCACATGCATCTAAAAACATTTTTCTCATTACGCTTCCCCTGCCTCTTAACTATAGCATTCAAGTTGCCTTGTATTATGCTGTCCATGTGTGCTTGATTACTGGGGTTGCATGTATATGCAACCTTTTATTTATATTGTATGCTTTGAATCTCTGTGCACCTGTTCAGCACTGCTAGCAATTGTTCTGGTCATGAGCAGGTGCGGCGGAATGTGTGGACTTCCTTATCTGCTTGCATAGTCAATGAACACTGTTATTCATTGTGCTATGATGAATAACGCATGTAGGCTTAGCGCAATGTGGATACACATGTTAGTGCATTCCTGGAAACAGGGCTGGCCTTAGCAATTCTGGGGCCCGGTATGAACCATGTTGGTGGGGCCCGTCAGCTGAATATCCCTTTTTGCTATACCAGCCGTCCCTACACTTGCTGACTTCTTGAACTTAGCAAAAACAGATTCCCAACAGGAACAAAAAACTTGGAAAACAAAGAAACAATCCCAACAACAACCTGGAATACACCAGCTTTGTTGACAACAAAAAAAGTCGAAGGAACATTTTGATGACTTCTTGAACTTGACTACTTCACATTAAGTATAAGGAATCTATGTTGTTACTGTATATTGAAACTAAAACAATATGCTTATTTATTAGCTTATATTTTGATTTTATGCTTATTTATTAGCTTATATTTTGTTTTAAGACATGTTAAAACAGAAATAAACTATTGAACTCCTGGATTACACCTGATCTGACATCTCTTGTCATTCCTCTCTCAAGGTCTGCTTAACTCAGGCACACTATAATGGAATGTGTTTAATGGGCCACTAAGGCTCTGTATCTATATTGATTCATATGGTGGATGCATTCTGGTTTACCAGTAAACATGGTCCCAAACTCCTGTAGTACTGCTCAGATCTCATGAACCTATGTAGAAGATAGAACCAGACTTCCCATTTGCCCCTCCCCCCACACACACAGTTTTTTTCCTCTCTTTTCTACCTCCTTTTCTTTTGTCTCCCCATTTTATTCATGCCTTACTCTCATTCACATTCCATGTCCAACAATTGTACACATTCTAAATAAGTTGTTCTTTGCATATTATTTTCTCCATAGAAACATTATATTATATGATTTCATGACAGTGCACCCATACTTGCCTTACAGATTTTACTGAATGAGTTTTACATCTGCTTATGATTGTGTTCATTCACTACTACATATTATCTTTCTCTTGCATTATCACTGATTCAGTGTAATTTAATAAAGTTCATTGTTTCTTTGGTTGTGTTTCTGCCCTAAGGAAATAAAATAAGTTAAGAACCGAGCACTTTTGCCTTTACACCTTGCAAGACTTCATGAGACTGACACTCTAGCATGAGATATAACAAACCATTAACCAATCACGTAACACACTTGTGCATAATTAAGTGATGTCATACAGACTAGATGAAAGTGGCCCATCTAAAAAAGCACAGTAGTACAACAATATTGATGCAATCGTCTATTAAAGTGCAAAAAGTGCTAAACAATAAATATTCTAAAACAATGAATATGTATCTATGCACCAAATCTAAGAAAATAATGCTGATATAGTAAATAAATCAATAAAAATTCAATGAAAGTTGATACTAAATGCCTTCCTCTTAAGAACACTTTACCGATGAAACAGTGTCAGTACTCATTTCTTAACTTATTTTATTTCCTTTCTGTCCAGTTTCAATAAACAAGTTTCAAATATGTTGGTTGGGTCTGTTTGCTGTTTTAGTCTGTTTGGTGAGCCTGTCATGTGGCTACTGTATTTCTGCCATCCTAAGCCTGAGAACAGTTTTGGAGGATCAATGTACTATTTTGGTTAAAATACTTTAAACAAGTAGACTCCATGGTGAGACGCACACATGTACCACTCACCAGGAGTAAGGAGAAAGTCATGGTCAGTTGTCTATCAGCGTCTAGGATCCACCAGGTAAAGCATGTGCTCATGTCACTGGACCACAAATACCAGTATGACTCAATCACAGACACAGTCCATATGGGTGTAAATGACCAGAAATGTACCTTCCTGGACTATATGAGGAGAGATATTATGCAGCTCTCAGAATATGTGTCCCAGGATAGTATGAGCCTAGCATTGAGCAGCATTCTACCTTCACCAAGGATGATGCACTATATGAAAGGAAGATGATTGACTTTAATAATCACTTTAGCTTCTGGTGTCATTCTAATGAGGTACTGTATTTGCCTGCATGGGACAATATGCTCAACAGACCACATTGCTTTGTCAGTGATGGCCTGTAAATGTCTTCTCTAGGTTACTAAATATTGGCCAAAACATTGTCCTACCCTATAGTGCCTTTTTTAGGCAATAACAAACTGACATATCTTCCAATATTGCAAAAACATCTCAAGGGAATCTAAAAATATTACTGATCAATGCCAGGAGTCTAAGCAAGCAACTCCACTTACTCCAAGCTTTCCTTTCACTACAGAATGGAGACGTCTTTTCAGTTACCAAAACATGGTTTAAAGACACGGAGAAGTATCCCAGCTTTGCAGGGCTACATTGCCTTCTGCACATTCAGGCCATTTACTTCACAGGCAGGGACTAAAGGTGGAGGTGTTTCAATCCAGGTCCCAGTTATTTATTTGAAGTCCCATAAACACAGACCTTACAGGATCAAGTTGGGAATATCATAAACATGGATGCTCGAATGGTATGAACAGTCATTGTGTGGCATTGTGGTACAGTGGGGACTGGGGGGGTTGCTCCTTTCTCTGCTGCAATGCAATCTTAGAGTTTGAATATATAATTAATAGGGGTGTGAAGGAGCTTGCCCTCCTGAAAAAAAGCAGGGTGTTTGTAGTTTGTTGGTCGAGCTTCTGGGTTTTCGATATTCCCAGCTCAATCTTGTAAGGTTTGTGCTTGTGGAACTTCCAGCTTATGAGAAAAATCCCTAAATCTACATCAGTAACAGGCTTCCATCAAGGTTGGTCAAACAGGAAGATGTGTTTAAGTTTCTTCACATCCAAATTACTATAGACAAATTCCCATACTATATCCCTTGCAAGCTATGGGTCCTCCTCTTTGTCCAAGGAAACCGATAACTCATACTTAAACTTACTGGAGACACTCACCATTTAACTGAATACCATATTCATGGGCAACTTTAACTATCCTCTATAAACTGGAAATCATACACGACCACAGACTTGCAGACACAAAGATTTCTGGACTTTGTAAATACAAGCATCCTGGACCAGATAGTCCACATGCCCACTTGTAGAGCAAACATACTGAATTTGGTCCTTAGAAGCATGGGAGAAGACTGCCCCTTCCACCACCCTCAGTGAAATGTCCTCTCTGATAAATTCAGACCATAAAGTTGTCTCCTTTAAACTAAAAATAAAACCTGCAGCACAGCTATTCCTGTAACACTTATGAACTATTCTAAGGCAAATTTCCTATTATTAAGTAACTAAATGGCAAAATTCCAAGTCTCCCTAAACCCTGACAATACAGCTGACTATGGAAAAATATTCATAGATATCCTGTACAAATCACAGCTTACTATGGTGAAATGTTCATAGATATCCTGTACAATAACATTAATAGATGCATAGAGACAGTTGCACCTACCAGGAATCAGCTCAGAACAAATTTAAAAAGTAAGCCACCCTGGTGGAATCCAAAATCAATAGGTTGTACAAAAAAGGAAATAAAAGAAGTCATGGCAAAAGTTAAAAAATATAATGCCTTTCAGGATAAAAACTTTCTTATCAATCTAAAAAATAACTCAGAGGGCAAGTCTACCAATGCCAATTCTCAGATAAAACTAGTCTCCCAGACCAGTAACGACTATAAGGGTTTCTTTAGCTATGTCCATTACCTCAAAGGTTGTACACAACAGTGTGCAGACATAGTTGTAAACAGACCCATGTATATGGAGAAGATATGTCAAATCTACTGGCTAACAAATTCAACCCTTACCCAGCCACATTCTCAAGAAATACCATTGAACATACCCTTAAACTGTCACTAGGGAACATGTCCTTAATGCACTCTCCAAGACCAAAAAGAAACCAGCATCAAGGGGTTCCATATTATACTAGAAATGCTTCCTAAATAGTATGAAACATGGCCTTCCAGGACCACTGGAGTCGCTATTTCACCTCCTATAGCATCCTGTCATTCTTTGGGCCATGCAAATTGAGAACTGCAGCAGTCATACCTCTGCACAATGGTGGCCTACTATGGAACCCATAAACTACAGACCCATAAGTATGACTTGTCTCATATGCAAAGCCATGGAAAGGATTATCATTGAAATTGTTAATAATAACATAGGAAACATAGACACTGGATCCAGCCCAGTTCAGGTTCATCAAGGGCAGAGCATGCCTACTCACCCTGGTGACCATCTTCACACTCAGGCATTGTAAACAAACTCACATAATTATGTATAAATCCCTATGTTACATGGTGGTTGGCCTGCTGGCTCTCAAACAGGACTCAGCAAGATAGAATGTAGGAATTCACCTCTACAAAGAAGCTTTCACTTGTGAAGTCCCTCAGGGATTTGTGCTGAGTCTGTACATTTTTGGTATCTAGTTCTCAGAAGTTAAGGCCAATGTCAAGGGCCTCTGACTGATGAACATTGCAGATGATTGCAAACTGGGAGCAGTCATAGAATCCTCCCAAAACACTAACATCCTCCAGGAAGGGCTGACACAGACAAATAGCTGGTTCTAAAGCTACTGTTTTGAACTCACTGCCTTTGAGAAGCTCTTCCCCAGAAAACTATCTCAATGATAATGCACCTCTAAGAAAAAAAAAAAACAGTAGTCAGGGATTTGGTGGTGTATATAGGCAGCAACTTGGCTTTTGACCAGCATGCATCTAAGGTAGTAGGGGAATCATTCCCTGTTGCTCAACTTAAAAGCAATGTTTATGGCATCTAATTCCAAGGTAGTCATCATTACACTCTATTAAGTCAGAATCAGGTGGATCATTTAGTACAATGTCCTCCTTCAGTATGTACCTGACCAAACTTTTCTTTAAATCCAAATACACCTCCAAACTGGTGAAAAAATAGGACTCTCTTGAGCTACTCCAGGTCCAAATAACTATAGATAAAATATCCTTCCACATCATTGCTAGCTACAGTGTCC
Source organism: Protopterus annectens (assembly GCF_019279795.1). Classification (NCBI taxonomy): domain Eukaryota; kingdom Metazoa; phylum Chordata; order Ceratodontiformes; family Protopteridae; genus Protopterus; species Protopterus annectens. The sequence continues at coordinate 192,127,537 of NC_056729.1, read as the reverse complement.
CTACAATGATTCAGGAAAGGCACACCACCTACTTGGACTTGCTAGAGTCACTCAGTATACAGCCAAACACCTTGGTCATGGGAAATTTCAACTATCCTTCCATCATATGGGTGACTTATATGAGCACAGACATGATTGCTATGAGGTTTCTGAACATTGTTAATTCAAATGTCCTGGAACAGTTGGTCTGCACCCCCACAAGGGACTCAAATGTCCTGGACCTAGTGCTCACCAATATGGAGGGTCACTGCACTTCCCCCTGTGTGTTGCCCTCCCTGGTAAGGTCAGATCATAAATCTGTCTCATTTAAAGTAAAGATCAAACCTGACACCTCCACTGGAGTAAAAAAAAAACTGAAAGATTTCTCCAAAGCAAACGTTTGTCTACTAAGTGATGGTATAAAAAGTTTCAAAGGCTCTGCCAACATAGCGAACAAGGACTCCTCTGCAGAAGAATACACTAATGCCCTATGCAGCCAGTTAAATAAATGCATTGATTTGGCTGTACCTAACAGAAACAAAACTTGGTCCTCCCAAAAAAGCAAGCCACACTGGTGGACTATAAGTATAAATAAGCTACACAACAAAAGAAAGAAACTTATATCTATGAACATGAGGGAACTTACTCATCAGAGGAAAAATAGCCTCCACAGAATGAACAAGCAAATAAGATATCTCATTTAGTTCTCTGAGTCTAAATTAGCATTCCTAGCTAAAGACAATCATGAGGCATTCTTTAGCTATGCCCAAAACATAAAAGGGAATGCTACGCCATGTGCTGAAGTTATAGCTGATGGTATCACTCACACTGAACCTGAAGAAATTTCCAACCTCCTAGCAAATAGATTTGACAATAACTTCACATCCGTGTCCCAACAGATGCACCCAAAAGCATTCCTGACACCAGTCCTCTATAAAGTATCTCCAAAGGAAAGGTCATACAAGCACTTTCCATGGCCAAAAACATAGCCTTTTTGGGACCAGACAACATCCCAAGTTGCTTAGTAAACAATCTAAAACAAGACCTGGTGGAACCACTCGGCACTCTCTTTAACCATAGTCAGAGAACTGAATTTGTCCTGGCAGAGAGAAGAGCACCAACAGTAATCCCCTTGCACAAAGCAGGTCCATCAACTGATCCTGGGGATTATTGACACATAAGCCTAACCAGCTTTTTCTGCAAGGCCATGGGAAGAATCGTCATGTACCTTATCCACAAGTACATAGACAAGCTTTAAACCCTTGACCTGATCTAGCTTGCTTTTGTCAAGGGTAGATATTGCTTATTAAAGCTAGTGAACTTCTTTGACAATGTCACCAAAGCCCTGGATGAGGGCAAAACAGTACATACCACTAATCTTGATTTAGCCAAATCCTTTGACACAATACTCATTCAGTTATCATAGAGAAACTCTCCCAGCTAGGGATTAACCCATACATTATTAGATGGGTAGCAAACTGGCTCACTGACAGAATACACACTGTTGAAGTTGGGGAGTCCAACTCTACCAGTAGAGCAGTTACCAGTGGGGTTCCAGAAGGATCTGTGCTGGGCCATCTATTGCTTGGAATCTATTTCTCTAAAGTCCAGGCAAAGGTAGATGGCCGGTGGCTTACCAAGTTTTCAGATGACTGTAAATGGGTTGCAATCTGCAATCACAGAGTCCCCAATGATGTCAACATATTGCAGAAAGGGCTGACACAGACAAATGATTGGTGCGATGATCATGGACTAAAACGTAACACAATAAAATGGTTCATTATCTTTTTTGGCAAAGAAGTATCCCCTGCTAATTATGATATAGACAGCATCCCTCTAAGCTCAAACTCAGTGGTGTGACACTTGGGAACACAGGTCGATAGCAAACTAAACTTCGATCTCCATGTCTCCGTAGTGGTAAGAAAAGCATTCTACATTGTGCATCTCATAAATAAGGGTATCACATTCAATACCAGTGAGGTTATAAGCTCCACTGTACTCAACCCTTATCACACCACTAATTGAGTACAATGCCCCCTTCTGTATGTACCTCACCAGATACCTGCAGCAACTGAAGACACCACAGAGGTTTCTATCCAAGAGAGTCCAGGGCCTCCAAAACATGACATACATGGAAAGGCTGAAAGCCCTGTCACTGTACTCTGTATCATACAGGCTGCTGAGAGATGATTTGTGGCTCGCCTACAGAGCAGTCATGGACTGTCCCCTAATGGAAATACTGAATCCACAAATCAAATGGGACAAGAATAACTCACTCCAGGGATCTCGACCTAGCCTGTGACATTAACAGAATAAGCTGGAGTGACAGCTATATCTCCCACAGATTGTCACTCCTCTGGAATAACCTGCTGCTTCATGTGAAGCAGAGCTCTTCAATGGCCTTATTTAAGCACAACCATGACAACTGGATGGGTGACTGTGAATTCATCCTGGGAGTGGTACCTATGCCCCTCATGGAGAAGGCAGTTGGTGCTGATCCAAGAATTGCTGTGATAACAATGACCATCTATCTATGGTCAGTAAGGGTGCTCAGGTTATTACATGGCTAGGCTTGAAAAGGCCTTAGGGCCATTAGCCTAGTAACCGCCTATGAACCTATGAACCTGTGAACACATCCAACACCTGGAACATCCACAGAGGTTCCTCACAAAAAGTATATATGGTATTAACAACATCTCCTATGTGAATCGCCTCAAATCTCTATAATAAACTTTGTCTCCAACAGACTGGTGAAGGGTGATCTATGCAAGGCATCCTTGGATTCCACTTTGCTAGACCTCTTTTATATCTGCAAAACCAACAACATTAAATATTCTTCCACATTCTTCCTTCATGGACTCCCACTCAGCTTACGCATGTGCTCTGAATAGTTCAGGTCATTACCCAGTTAATTCACACTGACTGTGATGGTCAATGCATTTCCACAAAAAACACATAAAACTGTTGAACTTCAACAATAAAAGTAATAATGTCAGACATTTCATTAGAAATAGCATTAATCATGCACCAAGTCACTTATTACTATTTATGAAAGTTTTTACTTATTTATTTAAAGATATATTAAATTGGGTTTGTTGACTAATACATGCTGTCTTTTCCAGTCACATCTCAGGTCAGAAGGGCAACAGTAAGGATTTCATACAAGGATGATTTAGTCACCAAACATTGGGTTTTTGGTAGGTGGATTGAAATCAGAATGCCTTAAGAAAATGTATATGGATGTTGGGAGAACATGCAAACCTCGCAGTCTGTTCAGCTTACTAATAGACACTTTTCCCTAGTCCAAGTCAACCATTTTCTAGCCTTAAGTTTCTGCCGCCCCCCACTCATTTTGTGTGTAACACGGAAACTATGAGACCCTGCGGTACATTTATGAGTCAAACTGTTTCTTTTTTTTTTTTCACTTTCATCCAAGTAAACCATTTTCTGCCTACCTCTTTTACCTCTTCATCACAATGCTCACCACACATACATACATATACATATATATATATATATATATATATATATATATATATATATATATATATATATATATACACACACACAATAAATAACTGTGGAATAGTCAACCTGAGAGGTCATGAAAAACATTAGTAAATAGTAAACATAGACAAAAAATGTCAGGTAACATCTTATCACTAAGACGTTGGGGAATTTAAGGAATTCAGCATTAAGGCAGTAAAATGCTTTTTGCAGTCATGGGCAGGAGAAAAATAGTCACGGATAGAAGAAATGTGGTGTGTGTGGTGAGCGTTGTGATGAAGAGGTAAAAGAGGTAGGCAGAAAATGGTTTACTTGGATGAAAGTGAAAAAAAAAAGAAACAGTTTGACTCATAAAAGTACTGCAGGGTCTCATAGTTTCCGTGCTACACACAAAATGAGGGGGGGGGGGGGGTGGCAGAAACTTAAGGCTAGAAAATGGTTGACTTGGACTAGGGAAAAGTGTCTATTAGTAAGCTGAACAAACTGTGAGGTTTGCATGTTCTCCCAACATCCATATACATTTTCTTAAGGCATTCTGATTTCAAGCCACCTACCAAAAACCCAATGTTATTCTAGCATGTCCAAAGGTCAGTTGTCAATCTCCTCTCTGGTCCAGCTGGTGAACCTGGGAATCTTGAGGCAATGTTACAACTGCCTAATGTACACAGACATCCCTCTCCTCCTCCCAACAAATTCCAACACATGTGAGAGATGCAACCACATAGCCAAACTGGAGGCTAAGCTTTCTCAACTCAGTACTGGCAAAACCAGTCAGGAGGAGAAGGAAACCACACTCACTACAATTCCAGTCTCACATAGACCTACCATGACAGCAAACCAAACACATAAACACACAAAAACATACTTGGAGGCTCTGAATAAAAATCTGCCTAAGCAGCAGAGACCTCCAAAGCAGACACCCAAGCAACCGCTACCCCAAAACAAAACACGTGCAACACATAGCTCACAAAGCCAGTTTGCCGAACAGTCACAGCCCTTAAGGCTAAACAACACACCTGATACACTTGTAATAGGTGACTCTATCGTCAGGCACACTGATGTCCTGCTCTCCAGGCTGAACAAGGAGAAGGTCATGGTGATCTGCCTGTCAGGCACTAGGATCCGCCACATAACACAAGCACTCAGGTCACTCCAAGGCAAGTACAAATATGACTCAGTCATTGTCCATGCTGGTGTGAATGACCTGAGACGTATCTCCCTGGACTACATGAAAAGAGACATAGAGGAGCTCTCTGAGCATGTAGCCCAGGCCGGTATGACCCTGACCTTGAGTAGCATCTTACCTTCACCAAGAATGATGCCACAGTATGAAGACAAGATTATCAATTTCAACAATTGGCTTAAGTATTGGTGTCATTCAAAGGGGATCCAATGCCTGTCAGCCTGGGATGACATGCTCGACAAGCCACAATGCTTTGCTAGGGACGGCTTGCACCTGTCACCCCTGGGCTTTCGGATATTGGCAAAGGCTCTTGCTACCCCCATAGTGCCTTTTTTAGGCAAGGCTCAAAAGACAAACCCACCTCCATAGGTATCACAAGGGATAAGAAACTAAGAGTAATGCTACTCAACGCCAGAAGTCTAAACCTCAAGATGCACGCACTCAAAACTCTCCTTAGCATGGAGAACATCGATATATATATACAGAACCAACTGATATTGTCAACATATTGGCCAGCAGGTTCAGTGCGAACTTTACCCCCCTTTTATACCAAGTCCCTATTATCACAGCTACACAGATAAAAAATGCACTGTGCAAAGCCAAGAATATAGCTTCCATGGAATCTGATAATATCCCTGGCTGCTTTTACATGAATCACAATGAGAACTGGCACCACACCTGAGTACTCTGTTCAATCACAACCACATTTCAGGCTTTTTTCCTGCTGAATAGTGCACTGCTATGGTCTTACCACTCAACAAAGGGGGAGCGATTACAGAACCTGGGAACTACTGCCTCATTAGTCTGATGAGTCTGATATGCAAGGCTATGGAGCGCATCATCATGGACCTTATAAATAAGGATATAAGGAATCTCCAAACTCTGGATCCCAAGCAGTTTGGGTTTGTGAAAGGTAGATCATGCCTGCTCAACCTGATAGACTTCTTTGTGTTTGTCACCAGATCTGTGGATGAGGGCAAGGTAGTTCACACAGCCTAAATAAGATCTGGCCAAGGCCTTCAACACCATCTCTCACTCAGGAACCATAGCTAGACTCATGAAACTAGGCATAAACTCCTATGTCCTAAGATGGGTTGCCAACTGGCTCACTGATAGAACACACATTGCGAAAATAGTGGACTCCAAATCTAACTACCAACCAGTTACAAGTGATGTCCCACAGGGATTGGTCCTAGGTCCTCTCCTGTTTGGCATATACTTCTCTGAAGTTCAAGCCAACACAAATGGACTCTGGCTTTCCGAGTTTGCAGATGATTGTAAACTGGGAGCTATTATTGATTCTCCAGCTGATGTAGACATTCTACAAAAAGGCCTCACTGACACCAATGACTGGTGTTAGAACCATGGCCTTAAGCTCAATGCCTAAAAAAAGTGCATTGTCATTCCCTTTGGGTGCAACAGTACTGCCTGCAACAGTTTTTCTGTAGGAAAAACTATTCACAGGCTTTGAGACAGGAAAGCAGAGCATTTGAGATCCATTAAAAACAAAAATATGCACAATGCCCTATATTTGCACAGTATTCAATGTGCTAAATTAAAAAAATAATCTTTTTTGTAGTGGATAGGGTCCACAAGAAAGATAAAGGAGGGGACACCAAACTAGAGGTTGAAGACAATGAATTTAAATGGCAACATAGGCTCAATGCTCCGAGTCCACCTGGGCTAAATGACAACATTTTCCCTGATGCCTATTTTGAAGCAAAGGGCAAATGAGATTTAAGATATTATTTATATATCACAACACTGTAGTATGATCTATATATAACTGGGGATATATTTTACATGTAAAGTAATTCTTACAAGTTATGTTTATTATATATATGTATAAAGATTGTTTTAATTTTTTTGTTTCACCTTCATAATGGAGTTACACTGTTTTCTGATATAGTTCTTTAGTGCATGATTTTACTGACATGAGTGAAGGCTTTTTATGAAATTTTATATTTTTTGTCGAAGGAAATACTGCTTTATGATGTCTCTATAATAGTAACTGTTGATTGGTTGCATGTGATTTAAATTGTTGTGTAGATTCTTGTCATAACTATATAATGCCTTGTGTCTTTAGTGCAGCACATTTGTTTTCATAGCTAGCTTTAGAGGATTTGATGATGGATTCTGCTGAGGCTAACAAGGGAGTTTTTCCAGTCTTGGGAATTCACCCTTTCTGCAACAGTTTTTTCCTTCTGTTGTAGAGTTTGTTTATGGTGGGGAACCACCAGATTGTCTTCCTTTTTTTTGGAGGAGAGCATCTTGGTTCTATTTGGTATGGCCCATTCCATGCACTTGTGTATGTGCTCATACAGTGCATTGTTGTATGATTCAGCAGTCATGCACCTATTTTCCATTTGCATGGGTGTCATGATGTTAGCCACCTGTGTTTTTGGAAGCTGAAAATTGGCTTTGGAGAAGTTTTTTATGGTGGTTTCCTTTCGAGGTGGTGGGATGTGGATATCCATGGTGATTAGCTGGTGGTCAGATCGAGCCAGGGAGGAGTTGATTACTGGTGTAGAGTAATGGTCAATCATGTTAGTAATGACCAGGTCAAGGATGTTTCTATCCCTGGTGGGGGTAAGAATGAGTTGGTCCAGGGTACTGGAATTAATGAATTCTGGAAAACATTGAGCAAGTGTGTTGGTACATGAGTAATTTTCCCAGTTAATGGAGGGGTAGTTAAAGTCTCCCAGTATAAGGGTATTGGGTTGTACCCTAATATTTTCCAGTGTGTTTAGGAATGTGGAGTTGGAGTCTTGGGACATGGTGGGGGATCTATAGCAGGCTACAACCTGGATTGCAGTTTTAACAACTGTTAGTTGTACCTGAAGTATCTCTGATCCATTATGTTGGGCTACTAGTCTGGAGGTGTGCATATCCTTTATGAATATGGAGAAACCACCTCCTTTAGTGCTTTGGTCCAGGTTTAGGGGCCAAAAAGTATGATATGAATTATAGCCTGGTATTGCTGGGGTGCTCTCCGGAGTCTTGAACCAAGTCTCGGTCACTGTACAGATGTCAATGTTCTCTAATTTAAGGAGTGCTTCGAGTGAGTGCATTTTGAGATTTAGACTTCTAGCATTGAGTAGCATAACTCTCAGATTCCGTTTGCTTATAGCTGTTATGGTGGTAATTTTGTCTTCAGGACATTGCCTAAAAAAGGCACTACATGGGTGGCAAAAGCCTTGGCCGGTATCTGGAATCCCTGGGGTGACAGGTGCAGGCCATCTCTGGTGAAGCATCAAGGTCTGTCGATCATGTCATCCCAGGCAGACAGATGCTGGATCCCCTTAAAATAACACCAGAAACTTAGCCAATTGTTGAAGTCAATCATTTTCTGCTTGTACTGTGATATCATTCTGGGTGATGGTAGGATGCTACTCAGAGCTATGATCATACCTGCCTGGGCTACAAGATCCGAGAGCTCCTCTATATCTCTTTTCATGTAGTCCAGGGAGGTACATCTCAGGTCATGCAAACCAACATGGACACAGAGTCATATTTGTACCTGTTTAGGAGTAACCTAAGTGCCTGAATTATGTGGCAGATCCTGGCACCTGACATGCAGCTGACCGTAACTTTCTCCTTATTCAACCTAGTGAGTGGGACATCAGTGTGCCTTACTATTGAGTCACCTGTGACTAGTGTATTGGGTAAGTTATTTTGCCTTATGGCCTTTGGTTCAGTGACACACTGTTTATGTGAGCTATGTGTCTCATGGTTTGTGCTGGGATGTGGTGGTTGTTTGCATTTCTGTCTCAGAGGTCTCTGTTGTTTGGGCAGAATTTTATTGACAGCCTCCGCAAAATTAGGTGTGTGTTTTATGTTATTATGTGAGGGTTGTGGTGGTATTGGTTATGCAAGTCTATGTGTTGAATGTGGTGTGGTGCAGGTGTTAACCTTCTCCTTTTGACTGGCTAATCCAGTATTGGCTGGAGAATGCTTGGCTTTCAATTTGGCTATATATGTGCATCTCTCACAAGTCATAGTGTTGGGATGTAAGATGTGAGGGTTGTCTGTGTACATAAAGAAGTTGCTACATTGCCTCAGGATGTCCATGTTCACCAGGTTGACAGGTGAAAGCACACAGAACTGACCTTTAGACATGCCTGGATATGCACTCAATATATTAAGTACTGAAGCCTTTTACCGGAAAAATGTCACTCAAAGTGTCTGAGTCTGTACAGAGCACTGCCAAACACTTGATGGAAAACTAATACACTGACCCTGAAAATTTAAGGATGAAGTGTTTAGGCAGATATTCTAAACTTAGGAAGAAATCAAGCAGTACTTACTGAAAATAAAGAATTAGCTTGTCAAGAATGACGAAAAGGGGGGAGTCGCATGAATGGCTACTGCCTGACTACTACTAATGCTGGTGTCAGCACAGCTTCTCTCTGTTGGGATACAATACTCCTTTGCTTCTTCTCTCACCAGAAGCATAATGTTTGCACCAATCCCAAGAAGAGAAGCAGGCCACGGCCTCTTTGGTGATCCACAGTCTTGTTCCAGATGTTGCAAGGGTCTGCAGGCTTGTAGATGCCTCAAATAGCAACCAAACGATCAGGTACATTAAGCACAGACACTCACTCTCCAACCAGAAGCAGTCAGAAATCAATGCACTCTGCTCCTTCTCTCACCAGGATCAGAATATAAGCACAGATTCCAAGCTGTTACCTATAATGCAGTTATTAAGCTTTATGGTGATCAGCAGTCTCCAGGAAATAATGTAACTGCACTCCTTCTCTCACCAGGAGAAAACAGAAGCACTAATCCCAAGATGACTACTGAGAGGCAGAATGTGGGCTCTCCAATAACTAGTGGTCTTGCAATAGATGATTAAAGGTAAGATGGAAAAAACTGGTTTATCCTAAACACTGCAGTGTGCACTAGAGGAGTTAGATGTCAAAGTAGGTAACTTAAGTTTTATCTGTCTAAAAAGTTAAGTTTTAGTGAAGAGTCACTATTTTTAAAACAGCAAAATAGATTGAAAGGGGGTGGTCACTTTTTCATTCTGGTACTATGGAATACAGTAGGATGGCCAATAAATTTAAATAGTTGAAGGGGAGTGATTTCACAAAATGATAATTTTGTGCTTACTCACTCACACCAACCAGTAAAAGCAGAGAGGAAATGAGATATATGGTCAAATTAACATAAGGGGCAGGCAACTAGAAAGACAGTGGTGTTTAAGAACACAACTGTAACTGGGTGGGAACAATTTCTCTTTGACTCACAAGAGACAGAGCTGTGGTGTCTTTTCAAGTTTTAATATGCAGTTAAAAGCAAAATACAAGTAAAACGCAATGTAAAGAAAACAAATCACAGTATACAAAATAGAAAAATGCAATAAAGCAATACAGAATACAGCAAATAAAAAGCAAACTGACCTTTCTCTCACACCAAACTGCAGCAGAGTCTGGGTGAGACTTTCCAGTAAGCACCATATATTGCAAACAATGGCAAAGTAAAAAAAAAAAACAAACAAGGTAAACTGGACAGAGACCACATATTTTAACAACCAAATAATGAGAATGACACAGAACCTGTGAATTGTGCACTGTTTGCCTGCACTTTCACCCTTCACAGCCCTACATGTTCACCTCTGCAAATGTAACCTGACACACCCCTCTGATGCCCAGCATTCACTGTTGCCATGCATTCAACATGAACACTGTGGGAGTGCCTACATGAAGTGAACATCCCTACACGGATACTCTTTTTTGTGGTTCAACAATTCTAATGAGTTTTTACCTCATTTGCAACTTCATCATGATGACAGCCTGAAATCTACAAGGTTAGCAACTGTGTAGACAGATAAACTGCACAGTAGCCCATTGCTGTAACAGAGGAATACTGTAATCCATCAGCATCATCCTGTATGCTTACATTACAGTGTAATACTCTGTTTCATGGAACTTTGCACATTATAGCAGCCTGCATTACTTTTAAGTATAGTCTTCATTTGGGAGTAGGGGAGCAAAGCGGCATTTATGTTATGGTATTTAAAATGGAATTATTATGATTGTTACACTGATTTTTTAGCATCCATCCTGTGTGATTAGGTCAGAATACATGTTGTGATACATGTTAAGGTCAGTTCTGTACAAATCTAAGAGCTTTTACTTGCTCTTCTTTCCATGTAGACACCTTTCTGTGGCTGTATTTGGAAAGCTTAGGAATACACAGCCAACATAAACACCAAGTCTACACATTTACTTTAGAGGTTGTTGGATCACTCCACCGTGTTGATTTGCTTCATTAGTACAAAATTTAGCTACTTATGTTGTAATTTGCATGCCACAAAACTTTCTGTATTTGTAAGTGTGTGAGCACCACTGCACACCACTACGCAGGGTTTACTGAATCTAAAACATTTTCCAGCCATGTGCACATTGGGCCACAATGCGCACATGGCCAGAATTATCATGTAAGCTGTATTGAAATCCCCCAACTGAATACAGTGTTTTGGAAAACAAGCAGCAAATTGGTTTGTGTAATTTTGTTGCATATTGTAAAGCTTTTAAACATTTCACGTATATTTCTCTTAATCTGTTTGTTCTAATAATTGAATAATTTTACATACATAAAAAAAAAAAATATATATATATATATATATATATATATATATATATATATATATATATATTCACATAAAATTATGGCTAGACAATAAAGACAGTCTCAGAGGTGTGAATAGAGAAAGCAGGGGAATAGGTTGTTAAAATCCTGGTGGGCATCTTCTGTCAGTCTCACCACTCCCTTGTTTAAATTTTCTCTCTATTACTCCCTTTCCTGAGCCACCGGAAAAGCAAAACAATAATAACAGTCTTTTAATTTTGTAGTAGCAGGTTTAGCTTGGTTAGAAACTGCTCAGCTTTAAGTAAATCCCAATAAGGTGCTTCATGGAATGCCTCCCAAAACCAAGCCTGTGATTGAAGCTGTAAAGATACGACAGAAAATTATATGTTTGTGTTTTACAGTATATTCATTTACTGTGTACATGTTTCACATTATGTGGTATTGGTTTACTAATAAATTACATTATTGTACCTGCAAACTTGTCAATTTTCATAGAGACTGGGGATATAGGACAATGGCAAGCTTCTATATTGCAAGGCTGTTTGTTTCTCACTATTCCACTCCTGTCAACATCAACTCAAGGCGGTTTAATTATAACAAAAGCTTCCTGCTCTCAAACTAACACTTTTAGCAGCCAGGGATTTTCCCCCCATGCCTTCCACATCTATACCAGTGGGGAGATGCTGTTGGCTTCATCCACTGTTGTTTAAATTTCTTCTTTCATTTGCTCCCTTTTCTTGGCCACTGGAAAAGTAAAGAATAGCACGTATGACAATTGGACCGCACCTTATAGTGGCAGGTTGCTGGGGCGACTTGGTTAGAAATTGCTCCGTTACAAGCAAAGACCAGTTGGAGATCTTTAGCTTATTCCATCTAAAACCAAACCTTTATTTGAAGTTGTGAAGATAAGATGGAAAAGTATATCTTTGGTTGTGTTTTACAGTATATTCACTGACTGTATAAATGTTTCAAGTTACATGGTATATTTTGCTAAATTACATGGCTGCCTCTGCAAACATGTGTCAGTGAATTTTCATGAGGTAAGAATGCTTGAGGCAAATTAAATTTAGAAGGTTATTTATGAAACATTAAACTGCAGCACTATACCACATTACAGATTAAAAGAAATTGTAGCCGTTATATTTTCATGGAAATTGTGACTTAAGGAAATAAAAAACATGCATTATATAATTTTATAGTATTTGTTCTACTCATTAAATTTCATTAATTTAAATAATCTAAACCTACCTGCATTTATAATAAAATATCTTAAAGATAACAATGCAGAATAAGCAACAGTCTTACATCTTTCACTAAAAGTCTTAATGTGACAGCAAAACTCATGTCTTTGAATAACTTTGTGTTACTTTGTTATTTATGTGTTATAGCTACAGTAAACACATGCAGGCTTCCTTCTTAAAAGTTCAGTTTTCATTTTGGCAATGCTAGGAATGTAATGGGAATTTGGAGTAATTCAAAAACTCAAATGTTTCAGTTATATAGTGAAACAAAGCCATCATTTCAAATGCTGTAGGCATTTTTGTGAAATCTTTCTGATTTCTCATTCTAATCCCATTTGTTTACATTTCTTTGAGTGACCCATTAACATTTTACAATATTTATAGTGTTGTACCACTATGATAGTAATTACAATTATTATATCATTGGTAAAGAAATATGCAGTTATATAAATCAACTTACTATGCATTTCACTTTATGCAATGCAGCTATATTGCAAATAATGTCTCTGCCCTTTTTACTTTCTTGGACTGCATAGCTTAAGAGAAATAAACTTCTTTCTTACTTGTTTACAGTTGACTCATTGATGTTGGTTGCCCAGCTCACTGTTGATCAGAGTGCTTTCTCAATACATCAAGTATGTTGCAGCAGAACTGATACCACAGCATCTAACTTAACAAATTATTGACTAACTGCAGGTTGTTAGAACATATATTTTTCTGCTGTTGAATTAAGATTTACTGAGGAACAACAGAGCTGCTTCATGAATGTGAGCTGTGCACATTAGAAATCTGAAACTGCTGGCATTATGTGTTCAAAGTCGAAGTAATACGGATGCATGGTTTTGCATGTATGGCTGATGTCTATATAGTTAATGCTTTAACGGCTGTGAATCTTACAAGTTTTGTTTCCATGATGTTCATTTTCAAAGTCTGTGTGGAATGTCCTCTGATCTTGAAGGTAAAATGAACCATTTAGTGTTTTGTTATATTTTGAGATAATGGCATGACACATATCATGAAATAGTGTTGTACTCCCTTTATGATGTCTAATGAATTGGATAAATCACAATTTCTTTTTTAATATGTTAGCATATATAAATAACAACCTCAACTCATTGCAAATATGCATATGACACTTCATCTCCCATGCATGACTTATTTTGCTTAGTTCTTTATATAATTTATAATGGCTGGCAAGTGCATATACTATAATAAGCAAATTGCACTTAATGATTGACATTACATTCTGACCCACTGTACACATGAATCTGCCATGCCACTTATAGCTGTGCAGATCCATGAAATCAGGCTTACATTTCCTGGCCTGTTCTTATTGCTAGTGTTTTATAACATATGTACTTTAAGACATCTGTAACTAACTGACTACTTTAGGTCAGCCCCTTGAATTGATAATGAAATGAAAACATGTATGACACATCAGTGTAATCTGCATGGTAGTCATCTTCAAGTTAATATTACAAAAGTCAACATGGTTAGTGTTCATTTCATTAAATTAACATTTTTCTTGTTTTGTACATTAAGTGATTTTTTTCAGACAAGACCAAAATGTAATTACCCTCAACTTGTGCACAGATTTCTGATTTCTTAAGCATGCATACATTGTAGCACATGTACATTATTTACACTTTCTGCTGCCTTAAAAGCCTATCGGCCACTTAGTGATGCCTAGATAAAATGTTATATAAACTGAAAAAAAACGAATCCCATATTTTCCTTTCTAAATAGAAGTGACCAGAATTATGGACAAAATCAAAGCATTTTATCTTGATTATAATAACTTCTTTCAAAACTGAAAAAAAAAAACGTACCAAACAATGTTTATTTATGATGCTGAATCTTAATCAAGGGATTATTTGTCTGCCCACATGCAAGCTGTTAGCATTAGTTCAATTCATTCTTCACTGGAAGCAGAAGAAACAAACATGGTCTTCAGGGATTAATTTTATACCACCTGCTACTCTGCTTGTTCAACAATTTTGTCACTCATGTTTCATTTGACTGTTACTGTATTTTGCATACTGATTATTTTACCTGAAAAAGGCACAATGAAAAAAATAAATTAACCTCTGGAATATAAACACATGTGCTTATCTATATTGTCTGTATATATACATGACTACAACAGGGGAGGCTGCAGTGGTGTAGTGGTTAGTGTTGTCAGCTCACATTAAGAGGTTCTTCAGTTTGATTCTCAGCTGGTGTGCCTTCTGGGAAAAGTCTGCAGGTCCACCCTGCATGAGTTTTAAAGGCATGCAGGTAGGTGCATGTGCATGCATGTGCATCTTCTTTGAGGGTTGGGCACCAGGCTCGCAACTGGACACCATAAAACCTACACCGCCAATCAATCTACAGATCAGTGATCTGCTTTGGCAACCCCTAACCAAGAAAGGCGGAAAGACATTGCTATATACATGACTACAACAAATGAATAACATTCACGTTAAGAATATTTTATATCTGGATGTGATTATACAGAGAAAATCCCTCTAATGTGACTGGGTTCTTGGCTTCACTATGTTTTATCATGTGGTACTGATCCTTGATCAAAAATGAATGTACACAGGATACACAGTAATAATGCATAGCACCAGGTTTAGGTCAGTCCCTTCTTTTAGCATAATACATCTTCTTCTCCAAATAAAGTTCACAGATTTTTACAATGGAGCAAATTTGTTTTGTCCCAAAAAATACTTCTTCACTTAATACAGATGGTCAGGTACAGGTTTCAAGTAATGCTACTATTAATTAATCATAATTTGTGTAGTTAGTGTTAGCAACTAGACTGCCATTGCTTATATGTTGCATGTAGGGGAACAATTTATTACCTGGATAAAAATTTCTGTGATATATTCTGTCATCTAGTAAAATATCAACATGTCTCCATTTGAATAAATTTTGTTTGGACATATAAGGTGAATATGGCTGTCTTCATGCATTTTCTGGCTTGTGGCGAATTTTCATGTCACATCAGACCTATCTGCTGATACAGTGTAAGGCTATGAGTTCTGAATGTCTTGTGCTAACAGGCAAGCTTTGTATTAAGCATGGATGTGCTGGTTAATATAATGGATATAGTAATAATTAAGGCAATCTATTAGACTTAACAAAATATTTTTTATTTTGGTATGTCTCTAGTCATGTTCTAAAATTGCCTTTAAATAATCTCAAGCATTGCGGGAATATTCACTTTATTCAGCTTCATTGGTGAAGTAGACAAGGCAATCAAAGTCAGATGGTATTAAACAATTATCATAATTGCCATGTTTTTAGAACAAAGAAATGTCGCTATTATATTTTATAGGTAAACACCTTAGCAAAAAAGCTTTGTTCATATTTAACAAAGATAATTTGCAACAAAATATGACAGCAAAATAAAGTACAAATGTCATTGAGCAGAATAGGATCTATAAAATGGGATTTGTTTGATTTCAGAAATTTCAAGCAAAGAGTCATAGAACAGCATTTTTTGTATTTCTTAACAAAAGTAATATGAATAATTTAAAACTTGACATATATTAGTATTTCATTAACTTTTATCCCTTCCTTCCTGTCAATACTGATGTGCCACAGGACTCAATTCTCATCCCTCTACTTTTTAATATATTTTTTAACAATTTACATGACTCCTCTCAGCAAGCTTCCCTGAAATAACACACTGATGATTGTACTCAAATATGCATTTCTGACATCTAATTCATAATTACTCAAGAAGCCCTTAACTCTGTTGAAAGTTGTCTAAAGGATAATCACCTGCTGCTAAATCCCCCTAAAACTAAATTACTTATCTTGTCTTTCAAAATCTCATCACCATGAAAAAACAGCTATAAACATTCTTCCTTAAATAATACCACGATCAAAGTTATCCCATTTACCAAACTATTTTGCATGATAATCAAAGACAATCTTAAATACAATTTACGTATCCACAACAGCATTACTAAAGTCCATTAAAAACTAGGCACTCTACACAGAGTAAAAAAAAAATCCTTACAGACTTTACCAAGGCAACTCTAGCTACCACTTACCTCTTACATTGGCTCCTACATGGAGCCCCTGTCATGACTACCCTACATGCTTCACTTAGTTCTAAGCCTGAACATTACTATAACAAAGTTGTCAGATTTGCTTGTAACAAGCCTTACCAGACCTATCATTGGTTAGCACAAAAAACACTTCACTGGCTTGAGCTTCTTCAACACCTATCTTTTACTCAGCTCACGTTAACTCACAAAATCAACCATATCCCAACCACCTATCCAGCAATTAGACCTCTACTCCAATGCTAGCTTTCAAATCATCGCTTTCAGCCAAATAATAAGCAACTGTTTACCATTTACAAACTACAAAAGGCTGCTGGGGGTCAGTCTCTATTCCAATATTGTAGCTGGAACTTGGAATAAAATTCCTGTATCAATCAGATCTATCACACAGCTTCATTTTTTTCAAACTGTTACTAAAAGATTTCCCCTCTGTCTTCTATCTTTGTCTTTGCTCCTCATCAGGGACATAGCTCTCTAACACCATTCATCACCTTTGTTATACCTCCCTTTAAAGCACTAAATCACTCCACCTGCTTATCCAATTCTAATATCTCTATTGTATTTCTTAAATTACTCCTACCTACCTTATACATAACTCTTCTAGCTGTAAAGTCTCTGTACAAGGCTTGTAAATTTAATGTTTGTGAACATCAGTACTGATTATTGTATTATGTATTCACTGAAAATACTGATTGCATAAAAATGAAACTTTGGAGCTTTTCTCGTTGGACCTCCACTGAAAAAGGGCACCACTGTGCAGTAAACAAATGACAAGAAGTAAAGGAATAAACCTTGTTCCGCATTCAGTAATCAATATCTTGTTTGCTGTTGTTATAAATCAGTGATATATTTGTTTGTGAATGGGAACAAAAATGAAAAACAGTTTATCAGACTTTGCAATGTTATCTTACATGTGCACAAGTCTTTCTGTTCCTAGGTTCATAGGTCATGCAAATTTTCTTTGAATTCAATGGTTGAAGATGGTGTTATTGGATAACTATAATAATTTAGCCATATCCTGTCAAGGAGCAGAATATGGAACAATCTGAAGTAAAAGGTGAAATGTAGCTGCAAACATTGGCATGTGTGGATTAATCAAGTTATTTTCTTCTGATATGACCTCTGTTCTGCAAATCACGATAGCTTATTATCCCTCCAAGTATATAGAGATAAAATGAGAACAGATACTTTTAGGAGGTGTCAATATTTTCAAATAAGGGGTTGGCACTATTCTTTTAAGCCAGAATCTCCAGCAGAATTTATGAAAAGAACATTGGGCAGGATTCACGAAGCCTACGTGTAAGAGTTATAACTCTTACACGGAGGCTGCAGTTAAACGGAGTGATGTCAGCATGCTCTGCATGTTCATGAGAGCATGCTGAATCACACCTAAGGCTAACACGGTCCGTGGAAGACAGTAGGGGGCGTGTCCATAGGCCGAGCCCTGCAAGCGGACACACCCCAGAAGAGTAAAATTGCCCAAAGTAAACACCCACAACAGAGGCCATGGAAATGTGAATAAACACAACACAATACATGCCCCCACAGACTATGAACATAAAATATATAAATGAACATGTTATATATATTTTTTTAATCGTAAAGATGTTTGCCTGTGAGTGCGCTCATTTGTGCGGGCGTGCCCGTAGCTTAGCCACAGTTAGCAGTCAGTGGAAAAGGATATAAGAACTAAATAAGCAAAGTAAGCCAAGAAGCAATAACATAGCAGTAGAGACGTCGGCTAAAGAGCAGGCATTCATGGTTCGAGCCCCCACAATGCCAATTTTTATTTCTAGTAAAATAAGCATGAAACAAGTCCCTGACAAACATGTACACATATAAAATCATAGTTCATGTATAATGTAATGAAATAGTCCATTTATTTTGAAGAAATGTGAGATAACAAAATAATAAAAGATGCCAGATGTGCCTATAGCTGAGCTGCAGTTTAACAAGGTGAGTGCATCTGCCCGTAGGTGAGCAGTGGTTTAACAGGTGCAAAATGAGTGCCCGTAGGTGCGCAGTGGTTTAACAGGTGCAAAATGAGTGCCCGTAGATGAGCAGTGGTTTAACACGCTGAAACTGTGTGCCCCTAGCAGAGCTGAGCATAATATGCATGCTGATAGCCAAATGAGGTGTAAACAGTGGCGGTTGGTGACTTCAAATCAAAGGGGGGCTGCAGGAGACAGCTGAATGGGTGGGTCAATGGGAAGGGGTGTGGCCAACTAGAAAGGAGAGGGGCTATGCTCAAAACCACAAAAACTAAATATACTGCCCTGGGTGCCAAACCATCATTATGAGAGTCCAATCAAAACAAAATTAAGTGTAGAAGAATAAAAATATTTCAATGCATTGCTGCATGACAGCTTAATATCTAGATGGAAACAAAAAAGGTTGTGAGGCATGAAAAAATAAATTACTTTTTTTTAAAAACATTAATGGAATGCCAGTCAAAATCAAGTATAAGAAAAACAAGCAGCACTCAACTCAAACCACTTCTTGCACTGCAGTTCTAATTATAATTTATATTCAGCTTTATTAAAGTACCAAGTAACATGCTGAAAGTAGAAATCTCTGATGCCCACACTTGTAAAGATGTTCCTTATCCAAAAAAAGACCTGCTGACTGACATCTTCTTGTTTCATGGGGAAAACATGATCAAAGTAAAAAATGAAAAGCAAACAAGAAATAAGCTCAAGATACATTGCTTAAAAGGATTACTGTACAGGTTATGGACCACACGATTGGCATTCTGTTTACGGGTAAAGCCTGCTGAGAAGACTGGAAGTCTCCAAGTGTGATGAGACTCTTAAAATAATGTAATCCTGTCCTTTATTACAAATACTGTCATATGCATTTCAATACTCAAGGCTTATACATTATCTAGTTAAGTATTCTCTACATGGCAGCAGAAAGGCTTTCAATGTTGGCAATTCTTTAAACAGTATGCTTATTAAAGCTTACTTGCATCTTGCAATCTCAGCCAAGCTTACCTGATGGTCATTAAAGTATTGCTACTTAAACACAGAGCAATAGGCACTTTGAGTAATAAGCATAAATCAACAGTACAAAAAATATGACAGAAACCAGACCATTCTGTAAAAATCAAGGACAGATGAAAAGCCACTCTAGTACTTGTGTCTACCTTGGATGGAGGGGATACTCTGCACATTTACACTGCATAACTACTCCTTGCCTTGCTTCGACACATCCAGAGTCACTACATGAGGGAGTGGGGTGCAACAAGTATGTCACAGTTTGAAATGTCTTTGGCTGACTTGTGATGGCCCTGACACATTTATCATACATTTGTCATACCTCTCAACCTCAGAGCAAGAAATCTGGACAAAGCCATACAAAGAAATGGGACAAAGGCCCAAAAATAAGGACAATTTTTAAAATATTGTTCTTATAAACTTAGAAAGATAATAGAGGTCTTGCATTAGTATGAATTTTCTGAATAGTATGAAATCTGAAACTCAAATGTCTGTCATTATTTTCTAGCTTCAGTCTTTAATGATTTGTCACTAATTTGCCAAAAAAACACAATTTTATGAAAAATGGACCAAAAATGTGATGTAAAAATATAAAATAGCAACACAATACAGCTGGGAACCTGTCAAAGAAGGGACACTTTAATATCAGTACTGCTAACTTGAGCAGCTGAGAAAATAAAAGAATCTACATGCATTTCTGAAATAAAAGTAATCTAACTGATTATTAACGTTATTTCTTAATTATAAACCCTCCATGTTTTCTTCCAAAATTGCTATTTTGCGGAGGGATCATTAGGGGAAGAGCAACATTTTGAGCCAAAATCAGGGACAGTTGAGAGGTGTGGCTATGCCTAATTCTATAAAGCAATTTGCATGTACCTCTCAACCTGTTAATGCAATAAATCTGGACAAGGCCAAATATATTGGGGGAACATATAAACAGTACTAAAAATTGCTCTTGTATAAACTGAGACAGTTGATAGAACAGGTCTTACTTTAGCATGCATTTTTCTGAAGGTTATGAAGTCTGAAACTCAGTGTGTCATTATTTAGTGACTTAATTCCTAAATGATATGCCAGAAAACCACAAATTTTATGAGGAACAAACCAAAAATAAGAAGCAAAAAATCTATTCATTCTTTGAAAATCTGGACAGTTGAGAGCTATAGTTCAGCTGGGGCTGTCTTTGAGTTTGCCGCCCTTCCCCCTCACAAAATTGTGGTCGGATGGAGCTTCCCCACTTCAGCTATTCCAATGAACCATTACTTGGATATTTCATCCCATTTACCATAAACACTAATGTAAATACTGCTTTACTTCTACGATGATTTGGACTTCATTTGAAAGTTTTATTTTGCATTTTACAGCACAAACACTAAGGCATCTGCTAAACAAAGCAATGCAGTCTCACAATGAAAACAGACATAGCATTAAAACGTCTCTGCCCTTGAAACTCACATTCATTGAAAGAGCATTGAAACCCACATTTGGAGAAAATACATTTTGCCAGTGACAGATAAAGATTAACTTTGGGCTGTTTTCAAATCATATGCCCCTTGCACATGAAACATATGCATGGTCTTTGATACACCTTTCTGATTTTATTAAATTATATTCCTTGTACAATATAGTACAGCTGTAGAGGGTGTTTTAAATTTGTTTTGAACATTTTTCCAGTAAACAATGAAACAAAATGCATACACCAATAATGACAAAACTGCCCAATTAAGAACATTTCTATCATAAAAGTCTACTCAAACTTCTACAGTTCACCAGTATCAGTAAATATGCACAATCTCTCAAGAAGTAAATGTCATCTAAATAATTCCACATTAAAGAAATCTGTAACTAATGAAGAGGTTGCTGCTAGCAAACAACTTTATATGTCATAGTTTCATCTACAAATAAAGTGTTTGTTACCCTTGAGGAATAAATTGCCCATGTTTCATTAAAAAAGTATAAGCCTGACAACGACTATCTACTTGTTTCATGGGGAAAACCTGATCAAAGTATCAGTAAATATGCACAATCTCTGAAGAAGTAAAAAGTCATCTAATAATTGCAATAGGGAATGGATGGCAAACTGATAACAGGTTCAGAGTTACTAGGTATCTTCACCAAAAAGGACTGCAGCATCCAACCCCTTTACAATACAGTACAGTATCAGCAATGCATGTACCTACTGCAGGAGTAGAACCCACAGCCTTCTGCATCAAAAGCAAGTACAGTACCGGTTGTGCTATTAACAATGCAACAGACTCAGCTTAAGCATCACTAAACTTTTGTTCCCCTGCAGCTCTCAGCTTTTTGTAAAATCTACTTGACACTCAGCTGTATCTCTGAACTTTGCAGCACAAGAAATCTGGAAAAAGCCAAAATGTAGGGGGGGGGGGGGCAAAAGACCAAAAAATAGGGACACATTTTAAACATTGCTTATATAATGTTGGAAAGTTGCTAGAATAAAATGCTGTGTTACCACCATACATTTCACTGCCAAGCATTGAACCCAGGACCCTGTGCAAAACAGTCACAGCAACATACCACTATGCCAAATAATTCATCTACTTTATGAAAGAGGAAGACTGAAACTTAAATGGCTACATTCAGTGAATTCAGTTCTCACCATAGCTTTCAACATCTTAGCACAAAACACCTGAACAAAGCCAATAATGGAGGAATACAGCCCCCAAACATATTCAGTGAGTTCAGTTATCACCATAGCTCTCAGTCTTGGCACAAAAAATCTGGACGAAGCCAATAATGGGGGAATACAGTCCCAAAAATAGGGACACATTTCAAATATCCATCTTATAAACTTATAAACTTGCTATAATAATAGGTTTTGTGTTACCATGTACTTTCTGAAGAATATGAAATCTGAAATTCCAATGCTTGTCATTGTTATTTATTTAACATTTGTTAACCAGGGAAGTCTGACTTGGAACAAAAGGCAATTTTTGGCAGAGGAAGAAACACTCCAGACATATCTTTGTAAGATGAGAGGACACCAGAGCAAACCCACACAAACACAGGAAGGAAATGCAGACTCCTCATAGAAGGCACCCCAGCCAAGAATCAAACCAGACAACCTGTAGCTGTTGGGCAACAATGGTACCACTGCACAACTGGCTGTGGTGAGAAGCAAACATATAGAAACCACAGACTTTATGAGGAACAGAGCAA
Source organism: Protopterus annectens (assembly GCF_019279795.1). Lineage (NCBI taxonomy): Eukaryota > Metazoa > Chordata > Ceratodontiformes > Protopteridae > Protopterus > Protopterus annectens. The sequence goes on along the minus strand of NC_056729.1, from coordinate 192,104,793 downwards.
ATGAGGCAAAAATCTGCATTTTTTTTTTACAAATGATGGTGGGTAGGGAATTCAGGCTCTTGCCATTTGGGCCCAAGGTACAGGGTTCAAGTCTTATTCTCTACCCACCACCATGTAGTGACTGGGGCATTTAGCACTCATTTTCCATAGCAGATGCAGGCTTTACAGGATCAGGTTGCTAGCTCAAGGCCCAACCCTCCTCAGAGGGTGCACTGCACACTCACAACTAGGGTCAATTTAGAGTGCCCAATCTACCTACTTCATGTCATTGGAATGTGGGAGGAAACTGGAACACCCAGAGGAAACCCACACTGGTTTACATTAGTAAATATCATCACAGATAATAAATACATAAAATAATACAGTTTAAGTGATAAAAATGAGGCAAAGGGGTCTGGAAGTGAAACAAAGGGGTACAGAAGTGAGACAGAGGGGTATGGTAGTGACACAACGGTGTACAGAAGTGAGACAAAGGGGTATGTTGTGAAGAATGAAGGGGTTAAATGAAAAGGAGATCAGCTGGAATACAGTGTAGTCAGTTAGATAAAGAAATGGGAGGATGAATAGCAAAGTCAAAGAGGATTCTAGTGAGATGAGTAGAGAAGAGGAGATATATTATGGGAATGTTGGTTTAGCCTGGGCCTCAGTTGCAGGAAAAGAGCCAAGAACATAATAAAAAAATAGTTTATCTTTGAGGTCTTGGGGGAAGGTTCTTGCCTAATGGATGTAGGAAGTGAATTCCACGTCTTTGAAATATATGTGAAATATAAGGAGTCACCACATGACTTGTGTGATTTTCTAAAAACAAGAATATTTTTACTTGTAAAGCGAAGTGGCCTTGTAGAAAATTGAGGGAGAGGCATCTGTCAGGAAAGAATCGAATGTTATGAGCTAGTTTTAATACAGAAAAATGTATACAGCTTGAGAAATCGAGCCATTTCATTTTGGGGGCCTAAACAGTAATGAGATGAATGGGGCATAGTGATAGCAAATTCATCCCTTTTGTTACAGCATTGCTCAAGTTTTTGTAGTTGTGCTATATTAATACTAGTGAGAACAGGAATACCCATGAGATGAGTAAAGTCAATCTATAACCAAATGGGTTAGGTTATTTCAAGCACAAAAGAGAAACTGGCTAGGCTTAAAATGGCCCCACAAGTCAGTTAGCCTAGTACTTGCCTATGAACCTATAATAGGTGAGGCATAAAGAAGACTGGACAGAAGACAGGTTGTAGCAGTGGTTTTAGTGAGTAGCAGTAAGAATGCTGGCGATTTTGTTCAGAAGGTCTGCCTTATGGTGACTTTCCTTGGCATGTTTTCAGTACGTGTAACAAATTCAAAAGGATAATCAAAGTAACACCAAGAAGCTTGGTTTGGGAGACTACTTCCAAATGAGAGGAATTGGCTGTGAACTTGTTCTTACTCTTGGTTTGTAATCTGGGGATAAAGCACATTAGTTTATGAAGATTATAGAAGTAGCTGAGATTGACAGAACCAAGTCTTGATGTAGGTAAATGATTCCTGAGAAATGGCCTGTAAAGAGGACAGTTAGAGTGCAGAGCATTATCAGCATACTGGATAAGATTGTCTTGTAATAAGGCTGAAAACACCTTGTTTATGAACAAGTTAAGAGAGAACCAAGTATGGACCCCTGCATGACCAAAGGTGACACTAGCCGCTAAGTAGAGAAATGAGTGTGCCATCTGACTGCCTGACAGTGGTTACAAAGATAGTTAGTGACCCAATTACTGGTGAGGAGAAACCTAGACTACACAGGAAAGGCAATAGTGTCAAAGGCCTTCGACAGAGATCAGGAAAGACAGAAGACACAAGTTTATGTTCATTCCTTTCTTGATAAACAGTGTTAAGGAATGATACTTGTACTATAGCTAGAGTGGGGTGTTGTATAGGGGAGAGCGGTGTCTTGGTTTGGAGGAAATGAAGAACCTGACTGTTAATACATTGTTTTATTATTTTGGAAAAAGGTATTAAAATAGCAGTGGGGTGAGAGTTTGACAGATATTTGGAGGCACTTTTATGAAGAGGTAGTACGAATGACTGCTTCCAGGACATAAGAACAGTGGATTCAGATACAGACTGATTTATCAGAACAGAAATGAGATAAGAAAGGAGCAAGCCTTATGCATTTAGCAGGGAAATAGATGGTTCTAAAGTCGAGAGTTTTCTCAGTTTAGCACATACTCCAGCTAACCTTCTGATTGCCTTTCCTTAGTACAAGTTTGGCTCATCTCCAAACTGATCAAATAGCTATAAGATCTGAAAAGCTGCTATCTCCTGTAATGACCCAAAAAATAAGATTAAAATCTGTCTCAGTCTTCAACATATACCATTTGCAACTCTGGCTGGGACAATAAAAAATAATATACATACCACCAAGAAGAAAACTCTAGTCTGTATTCTGTCTCTGTTCTTCTTCTTCTAACTTCTTTCTTCTACTCTACTACTTCTTTCTTCAGTTCTTCTTCTGTTCTTCAGCACAAACAGGTGCACAGCTGACAAAATATAGGCCGCCCAAAAAATGCTAAATAAATCCAAATCCAGAGCCAGATAGGTAAATAATCCTTCCCTTGTGACTGACTCAGTCACGAATCAGTCCACAACTGAAACTGTTTGATTCTCGCTCTTTTCCCAGCACTTAAAGCCCGGGAAGAGAGCAACAACCAATCAGCAGCATTTAGCCCAAGCACGTCATGTACGTGCTGCGGACGTCGCAGTCCGAACCTCTCCCAATTCTTTGTGGTTTGGAACCGCATAGACTGCTAGGCATCACACTGATGCCTTTAATGTCCTCACAGGGCTGCAGCAAAAACAAAAAAAAGTCTTTATTTAAAACCGCCGCAACCCGAGGTGGTTAAAGTGCGCATGCGCCTACTTGCCGATGCCGAGGCAGGAAGGAACTTGAAAGACGAACTTGAGGCTCGCTTGCTTGACAGTAAAGAAAAAAAAAATAATAATACAGTAGTCTACACAAAAAGGTACTGTTTTCTTTTTTTTTTGCTGAGGGGGCTGCAGTCCGGCAGTCCGATGCCACGAGCCGCCCCTGGGCGTAAACCAGCGTACCCCATTTGCGCGGAGCTGCGCACCGTGCCAACAAGCTAACCGACGGGGAACGTTGAGCAAGCCGTATCAAAACTGCCTTTACACAGACACACCCCTCGGCCTGTCTAGACAGTCATAAAAAATAAAAAGTAGTGGGCAGGTTCGAACCCAGGACACTATACACCATAGTCAAGGTACTGATCCACTAAGCCATGACAGCAGTACCTATAAATGCAGTAATAGCAAATATATAGGAATGAATACAAAGTGGAGCATGACAAAGCAGGTTTTGTGAAGTTGATACAATTCCAAAATGGCCAATCACAGATATGTGCGGGAAAAACGGCCTATATAAGCCCCATAGGTGGGAATACACAGCATAAACGATTGTAGAACTGACTTGCAGCCAGAATTACAGGAGTAGGTGAGGGTAGTTGCTTTTGAGCACAGAGGTGGGGCATTGATGAGTCCAGATACATGGTCTGGCTCCTAGTCCACAATCATGAGGCCCAACTCATGCAGGGCCAGGTCCTGTGGGGAGCATATAGGGCTGAGGCGTGGGACCGGTTGGCTCATGATCTCACCAGTGCCACAGGGATTCCAAGGACTGGTGAGCAGGTTCGTCACCACCATGCGGACCTGAAGAGACGCAAGCAGGACCAATTGAACCTTTGGATCCAGGAGGCCCAGCAAATGCCCAACGCCCCACTACTGAGTAAGTTACATGTAATTATGTATGTAAGAAATTAAACTAGCTGATATTATGGAGATGTGTATTCCAATATTACTTCATTTATATTACAGCTGCACGTGTCCGTTCTGTGAACCGCAGAGCCTATGGCGATAGGCTGGTGCGGTTGCGCCACCAGGCAGGTCAGTAATCCTCTCCCAGTAACTGTAAAGAAATATAAAAGTATGACAGTTTGCAAAAGAGTGCAGTGTAGTCACTAAGTAATAGAATGTGCAAGTAACAAGTGTAAGAGTGTTTGCAAGTATTGCTTGATTACAAAAGTGTGTTGCAGTCTGTAATCCAAACAGAAAAATGAAAATGTCTGAAATAAAGTCTGAAATAAAGATGCCCCACCTGTAATATAATAGTACACAACCTGCAGCAGGCTGAAAAGTACAGCTGCAGAAGATGAGCAAATCACATGTGTGAAATATACCCCTGTTGAAATACTGAAACATGACATAAGTGAGACTGCTGGAAAGTATTGTAATAACTACAGGTAAAACATGTCAATAAAGCCTAGAAGTAAGTACCATCCTGAATAGTAAAATGAAAACAAGTGAGAGAGTGTGAGAAAGTGTCATGAATCCACCAATAAAGTAGTAATAACCCCTGAATAAAGTATACTGCAGTCAGTACAGAATTAAATGCATGTGAGAAGCAAAACCAAACAGCGAAATATGTTCAAAGTGTTGCTGCATCTGGAATGTGTATCCCAAAATCTGGATATGTTGCTCTCAGTCTGCAATATGCAGATAGTATGATTGTCTGACATACCAAACATCCACAGTTGTCTATAGCTATATAAAGCAAATGTAGCAGGATGATGTAGCTGAACAAAGCTAGATATGAATGTGTATGAAGAACAATAAAATGTATATTGATGTATCAGTAACAGTCCTATCACCAAGTTGAAGTAGTTATCATATAGGAAACTGTAGTTAGAACAGTAGTGTGTATATATGTGCAGCTATTAGAAATGTACAGCATATGTATTGGTATTCGAAGGTGTTAATATTATTTTCTTCACCCCACCCTATAACCACATATAACCCATTGCACGTGAAAATGGTATGTACAATCACAATTAACACCCCTAGACATTTGTCCTGTTGGGTCATAAATATTTGCATGTCCGTTGATGCATCTGCCCTGTTCATACATCCAAACCTGATGGCCTGTTGCCATCAATCAACCCTGCATGTTGTTGGACTGTGTATTGCTGTTCAAATTATGCATGTGTTATGCTTGCTGTTCAATGGTGTGAATATCTGGGTGTTTGGTTAATGGGAATACTAATGCATGCTGTTACAACTAATTGTGAATGATATTATATGTCACTAACCCAAACTGTCATGACATAATGCAAAACATAGGATGACAGGGAAGGCGGGTTCCAGCGGACCCACCTCTCCCACCTCAGCTGGCGAGTGCACCTGGCACTAGTGCCCAGTCTGGACCCTCCTCCGGTGGCCCTGTGCCACCTGCAGGTGGAAGCACTGCAGGGGATGGGGCTCGTCCCCCCTCTGCAAGAGTGGCCAGAGGAGAACCACCACTCACCCTCTGTAGCATCCGGACTGTGGTGCGTAGGGAGATCCAGGACTCTGTTCTTGGGCCCCTACGCCAGCTTGAGGCACAGGTGGCACAACTTGCAGGCATGCCTGTTGCCCGGCCTACACAGCCCCATCACAGCCCCATCCTGGGCAGTGAAGGAACAGTGGCAACTGCCCATGGGTGGGGATATCAGTTCCACTGTTGCCATCTGTGGGCTCATGGGCTCTGGATATCCAAACCTCCATCCCCGTCAATTGTGTAACCCCCCCACATGTGTCATACACCTCCCCTGTATGCGTCTTGTCTGTTGACCTACCCAACCTACCTCCCCAGCTATATCGACTTCCTTCACCTGACATACCACTCTCACCTGAAAAAAAAAAAAAAAAGGGCAATCTGTACCCACAAAAAATTATGCCCCATACATAGCTGCCCATTCTGCACACAGGTCTGCTGGACATGGAAACTATCAATTACAATTGGCTGTAAAACAAGTATTATTGTTGTCCTGACACCTCTCTCAGGGGTGGAATGTTTCAAATGTCACACCAAATTAGATACATATGCACAGCTGTTGCTGATTAAGAAATGGGCAGCTATGGGCCTTACCTACATCCCTCCTGCAAATCCCAAGCTTGTTTCCCTACTGTCGTACCCTCTTTGTGACCCCTTTTTCACCACTTTCCTGTCTTCCCATTTTCATTTCTTTCAAAGAAAATAGCGCGGGTGTGCGCCAGAGTAAGCACTGTTAAGCGGTTGTAAGTGGGTGTGCGTGTGTGTGAGTGGAGCTATGCCCCCATAGTGCCAGCAGCAGCCCCAGCAATGCTGGGTCTGTGCTGTCATCGGAACGCCCCAGGAGACCATGTGCACATGGCTCTGGACAGTCCCAACAGGGACCTGTGTCCAGCCAACACATTCCCGCTTCTGATGACAGTATCCAGTCTGGCTTAGTACTGGATACGGTCCGTAGCACCCCTGCCAGGCACAGGTACCATGTCCGTGCCCACAGACACTGATCTGTATGACCTGCCAGGTGCAGTCTGTGGCTGTCCACAAACCCCTGTATATGACAGCCATGAGGTGGAACTGTGTGCGTGCATACACACATGCGAAATGTTAACACCTAGGGCTACCACATACATGCACATACTGCACCAACAGTGCCCCACTCTGTACTGCTGTCCCTCACCAAAACACATACACACACATGTCAATTGGTGGTATCAGTGGCAGACTCAGGCATACCTAATTCACACCATGTGCATATGATGACACTGTGCCACATCCTGCAATCTCCAACATCATTGCGGGAACAGGTAAACACGTTGCTGATGCACAGGGTGACTACATAGAAGTGTATTAGTAGTATCATGTTGGTAACAGTACAGTGTGCTGATAGGACTGTGTGTATATCCCAGCATGCCTGATGCAGTAACCGTATGACTGTCCTGAATTGTTATCTGCACCCATAGTACGTACCAAAGTGTAACAGCTGCATATTATTGCATGCCGGTGGTAAGGATGTCAACAGATAGCCACATACATGGGTAGCACAGGGGGGAAGCTAATGCAAGTAGTGATATGCAATGATGGACATGTACAGTAATAGTGTCAAGTTGCCCACAATGACTATACAATGTGGATGTTTGCGCATGTTGATATGTGTGCAGTACCAATGTAATCCAAATCACAATTAACTATGACATAATATCAGTTCTACCATGGGCATCTGCGCTGTGCATTCCTGGGTACATGTTGATAGTGCCTACATATTTGCACTGTTACCTACTGTTAGTGTTACCCCTTCTTTGTTGTACAATGGACTACTTCCAGCCCTGCTTACTATAGCTTTGTTTGCATGCATGTTCGCTTGGGGTTCCCTGGAACACTGCTTCCACCTGAAATGCAGAGTTACAGTGCTTCTGTGGACTCCTAGTGACATCTGTATAGCATACAATACGTATGTCAAGTTTACACATGACAGAACGTCACTGTCTGTCCTGTTCGCATGTACGTTGCCTGTGACACATTGCACATGTCTTACCTGGAATTTACCCACATGTGCAGTCATATATGCCAGTGCTATGAAACAGTAGCAGTACACCCACACATACACACCTTCAGTATGTTGTTCCCCATTGGCCCTATGTGTTGGTACTCACCATAGCAATCACACTACTAGGGTAGCATGTGCAAAGGTAACCTGTGAATCACCACTATGGTCCAGTTGTGGTTTATGTGAGTCATGTGGCAATGTCACAGCTGCCACATGTATGCAGTCAACCATCACCCTTGGCCAGGAACGTACAACACATGTGTGGGATGCTACCACATATCCAATCTGGGGACTGAGCACTCTGAACCCAGTAATGCCATACCCTGTCAGCTGGCATGTCATACTACAGTGACTACAATACCAGTCAGACATAGACACGCACTGACAGCAAGCTTTACACACTGGGGCATATGTGGGGCCTCAGAATAGCATCCTGCCTGAGCATCACACACCTCCGCAGCTGGCACACAGGCATATGTTATGTCGGAACAGAGCACATGCCACACATGGCACACACATCCCGTGTGCCACACACTCACAGCCTGTAGGGCTACACAACACACCTGCTACAGATGTGTCAGGTACCTCTCTCGGCCGCTGCAGTGGGGTCCCGCTCAACAGGCTGTACATGGTGAAGGTTACAGTGATATGCCTCAGGGGCACTATGGTCCACCACAAAACACATGCATACAGGTCAGTCATAGGCATGGACACATATGACTCAGTCATTGACCATGCCACTATGGATGACCTGAGACATACCTCCCTGGACTACATGATAGGGAACATAGAAGGGATCTCTCAGCATGTGGCATGGGCCAGTATGAGCCTGATCTTGGTTGCCATCATACCCTCACCAGGTATGCTACCACTATATGTAGGAAGGGTGTTGTATGTCTACATTCTGCTCAGTCTCCAATGTCATTCATAGGGTATCCGCTGGCTGTCAATGTGTGCTTACATGCTAGGGAAGCCACAATGATGTGCAAGGGGTAGCTTGCGTGTGACACCCATGGCCCAATGTATATTGGCGAAGCTCCTTGATACACACATACTGCCTTATGCTGCAGGACACAGATTACATAGGTTAGGACAGTAACAGTGCTGCTACACAACACCAGCAGTGTACACTGCAAGATGCATGCACTGGGCACTGTCCTCAGCATGGTGAACTGCAATGTCTGTGCAGTACCAGAGTCCTGATTCATGGCTCACAGGTGCAACCCATCACTGCCAGGTTATGCCTCATACCATGCCTGTCGTCCCCTACACATGTAACACACATGGACAGGGGGGTGGTATCCCAAGGCACCACAGATACACACACCTCCAGGTTGTTGGCACAGCACAAAGCATCAGGGCCTATTCATGTGCAGCTAACAGTGTGTCAGACTGCCGTCTGGTTCATAGCCTGGCACACACAACCCTCCCATACACAGGAAAACCACCTATTCTCCATAACAACACTGGCAATATGACAGTCTCAAGAACTGTCTTTATATGGCTGGACTGCATCCAGCCAAACATTGTGTGTGAGCATTACTGTAGCTACAACACACTAGTTGAAGGGTTCCCAGCATGTGGTCACTGAATTGCAGTGGAATGTCATGTTACCACTCCCACAACAGGTGGGAACATGCAGCACCTGTACATCGACTACATGTAGACTATATGGCCCAGACCAGATGTGTATCCTCTGCTGTAGGTATTTTACCATATACACCCACACTGTATAGACACATACCGCGTGCGGCCCCTGCACAGTAAGACACAGCCATATTGTTATGCATTGCAAATACCATTTATACCATCAAGGCATGTGTCAGACATGGTAACTACTGCAGGTCACAGGTATTTATGTGTATGTGTCACACACATACATCATTTGTGCAATGCCATTGCTGGTTTAGGCAATGACATGCATTGTTATGCACAAAGACCCACACAAGGTCATAATGTGTGACACAACCACACGTGGCAGTTGTGGGTTACCAAAACATACCTATCTGTACTCTGACAATGGTAATAGACCCAGTAGCAGAGTGCACTATTGGCATTACTGGCCAACTAGCCCTGTTTAGCTGTGCTGATAGTGTGGTGACATCCCCTGTGTTTACTGGGGGAATATGCAGCATCTGGTGTATTGTAGTATTTGTCAAAAGGATCTGTTCTCTCACACTGGCATTTACACACACCCTACTACCCCCCCACACACACACACTTGCAGGATTCATACCCCTACCTAACTAAGTCACGGCACGTGAGAGAGACGCATAAACGAAATGCACTATTCGGATTACTAGATGGTTCATCTTCTCTGGCTGTACTTATAGGGTTCTGATATCATCAGTGTTTTGAAAGGGTAATGTGCATCTGGTAGTGTGATCTCCTGATTGCCAAAACTAACATGTTTTTCATACAGAATTGCACACACACAAACTCCCCACATCCAAACACACACACACTTGGAGATTTCAAACCCCTACCTAACTATGTTATGACACTTCAGAGTGACGCTGTAGCAGATTGCGCTATTCAGATTACTGGTAGATGTCTCTTCTCCAGCTGTATGTATAGGGTGCTGTCATCATCACTGTTTGGAAAGGGTAATGTGTATCATGTAGTGTGATCTCCTGATTGCAAAAAAGCACAGGTTTTTCATACAGAATTTCATACAAACAAAGTCCCCACATCCAAACACACACACAAAGTCCCCACATCCAAACACACACACCTGCCATTTGCAGGTTTCAAACTCCTATCTAACTATATTATGACACTAGAAAGAGACGCATTAGCAGAGTGCGCTATACGAATTATTGGGAGGTTTCCTTTGTCCTGTTGTACTTATAGGGTGCTGACATCATCCGTGCTGAGATAGGGGAATGTGCATCCTGTAGAGTGCTTTCACAGTTGCCAAAAGGGACATCTCCCTTACACACACACTAACCCCCCTCCACACACACTGGGCAGTTGCAGGATTCAAACCCCTACCAAACTATATTATGACACTCGTGACAGACGCATTAGCAAAGCTCGCTATTCGAATGACTGGGAGGTTTCTCTTCTCCTGCTGTACTTATAGGGTGCTGACATCATCCGTGCTGAGATAGGGGAATGTGCATCCTGTAGAGTGCTTTCACAGTTGCCAAAAGAGACATCTCCTTCACACAGACTTGCACACACACTAACCCCCCTCCACACACACAGGGCAGTTGCAGGATTCAAACCCCGACCTAACTATGTTATGACACTCGTGACAGACGCATTAGTGGAGTGCGTTATTCAAATTACTGGAAAGTTTCTCTTCTCCTGCTGTACTTATAGGGTGCTGACATCATCCGTGCTGAGATAGGGGAATGTGCATCCTGTAGAGTGCTTTCAAAGTTGCCAAAAGGGACATCTCCATCACACAGACTTGCACACACACTAACCCCTCTCCACACACACTGGGCAGTTGCAGGATTCAAACCCCTACATACATTATGACACTTGAGGAAGACGCATTAGCGGAGCATGCTAACAGAATTACTGGGCATCTGGTCTGCACCTGCAGTATTTATAGGGGGCTGACATCTTTATTTCTACAGAGGTATGTACATCTAGTACTACCTGTCAGGTGGGGGATAGCATATATATGCATTTTCAGCCCCCTACGTCAGGGTCAGATATGCACATCGCACTGGCAGGTTATGTTCTATACCATGCTTCGAGACCACAGGACGTGTAACACACACAACACAACCTGTCCAGAACACCACACCCACATCCAGGACACACACTTAGCTTCCCTGGGAACAGTGCCGGGATATGCATGTGTTCACATACACCATTCCAGTTGTTAACATCAGGTACAGGCATATTGTGTGTGAGAACTACTCAGGCCTCTACCACTTTACCCTACAGCCACTACAATTTGTGGGTCCATGTGCTATGGCAGAACCACACACCACAGCCACATGGGGGAATACATATTGCACCTGTCCATCTGCAACATGGGTACTCACTGTTCCACACCAGAGGTAGACCACCGTTGTTGATATCTGACCATACCCACCTTTCCCTGGACATCCATATCCCATCTCCACCCCCAGGCAAGGTTGTCACTGCACACAAACTGTATTTAGCACAAGCAGACTCTACACTTGTGAAGACTGGGGTGGACGACTTCAAAGGACCCATGCTGGGGGACTATACTGGCCACTCAGCATAATCCTTGACAATTGCATTCTATGAGCATGTGTACGGTTTGTATTGATCATGCTATCCCACATATACCCATGACTGCTCCACAACAAGACACCTGTCAGGTGTACACCAGCCATATATGAGCCGTACAACAGACAGAGTGAGCTAATACATTGCAGAGCTGTAGCCAACAGAGGGAGGACATCTGTGAACAGTTCCGGCACGGCACTTCATTCACACATAATCATCACAACACAGTGTTGACAGTGGAATTGTCCAGAGAATGCAGATAGGGCTCCCCTCTGTCTGTTATTGATGGCCAATTACTGTTAGAGATCCTCAGCAACCCTCTTCCAGCACACACCGACAACATGGCTGTGGCTTAGCACATTCAAACCCTGGGATCTCCACTGTGCCCCTGCTTGACAGAGGCACAGCTCACTAGCCTCACACATTGCCTTATGTGACCTACTTTACAATGGCACAGTAGCCTACTGTACTGCGGATGCAGATGCCAAGCACACTCTGGCTGAGCTGTCATTCCCTAGGGCAACAAGCCTAGTATTGACCTCTACACCCATATGTTCAATTGTCAGATGCACAATATTTGTTGTGCTGTTCTACTGTTTGCAGGTATTTATTGCCATAGCATTCCCTGTTCCTATGACCAACTTGTGTATCTGTAGAAGATGTTTGCATATGACGGCGATCCACTATATCACTTATGTCTCTGTAGTCATTTACTGTGTGCACTGGGCAGATTGCTGTGTTGTGGTTGGTTCCTGGAATGACACGTACAAATACCAGATATGTGTGGCCAACTGCTAAACGGAGATATGGCCTAAGTGTGTGAGCATGCCCAGTTCAGCCTTTCCATGGCATGTTGTCTGACATATGCCTCATTTATCAAAGTGTGCGAGCATGCCCAGTGTGAGCTTTCCATATGTTGCACTCTGAAGTCCACCACATATTTGGGTGTGTGTGAACTTCAACAATATCTCACGTTTATGGTTGTGTGTTGGGTGTCATGTTGTGTACTAACTGGCCAACTGATTCATGTCTGCCACAACAGGGATTATACTTTGCCTGCAGGGATTGCATGGGATACTTTGCAGACAGTTGTCAACATACTTTCATAATCACCTAACACTGTAGTACCGTATAGTGTACTGGTTCAGTACTTTCACTGTGGTGGACAGTATCCTGGGCTTTAGTCCTATCACTGCTTGACATCTTCATAGTGAGCACAACAGACTGTGTAGGGGCCAGTTGTGCACATATGACCATGTTGCATTATGTTCAGATATGGACTACCTACACCAGGCTCGTCCAACATTGATAGTGTATTCCACAACATGGGTGGACATTGGCAAACACTAGTGATGTTCCCTAGGCCATTTCTGATGCTAGTCACAGGGTGTGTTTGTCCTTTGACACACATTGTAACTGGAGTTTGCCATGACATATGTCATGGTTAGTATACTGTGCCTCCGTCTACCTCTGACATAACAGTGATACCCAGGGTTAGCCTACCATCTCCCATCCACTCATCAGGATTCCTCTTGAGGGGTGTCAATAGGTGACTCTCTGGCTGACCTATACCGGGAGTTTACTGAAGATGGGGGTGCCTTCTGTGTTATGGATCATTCTGTACAGCTTGTGCTATGTATGTCAGTGCTGGGGTTCAGGTCTGTCATGTGCATAGCTCACTGCCATTCAGATTGTACAAGGTGCAGCATGTTCATTGATTCCAGGTTGGACATGGCTTCATACATCAGTCCCAGCTTGCCTGTAGCTGGGCAGTATGGCAGTGTGTGGGGCTGCAGTTTGTTTACTCAGGCAACACATGGCATCTGTTCATGCTCTTTGCTACTCCTGGTAAGGTACTGTTGTGGACTTTACAGTTGATGGAGGTGTCTGCTGAGGTATATCCCACAGGGGCTATTGTAGTCAATTGTGACGCTGATGAAGGATGACTGCAGAGCCACAGTGACCTCCCCTTATCTACATCTGACAACCTTCATGATTGGGTGGGTATATAGTATGTTTCTGCGAACACTACAGCCACATGTTTGTCCATTGCAGGATATCTATCACCTTTTGTCCCCAGGTCTCTCATTACATGTTAGGTACGTAATGGGTTAAGACCTGTGTGGTAATTTGTGGGCACTTACTGTATATCCACGGTGGTTGTCTATACACAGTTCTGCAATTAGCTTGCTGACATGGCTATGGCTCCAGTTGTCTGTTTGTAGGTGGCCCTTTTGTGGGTTGCTTGTGTCAGCTGGGGGTCGGATATGGTGGGCTGTTTGTACTCCTCTGCATACATGTTCAGTCACAGTCCTTCCATGTTGGCCTATACCTATGGGACATATATACAGAATGGGGGGCGCAGGACCAGGCCTTGTGGGATGCCACTCATATCTGCTTTGTAGTCTGACATGGATGCAGCATGTCTGACCATGTCAGTTCTGTCCTTGGTCTGGTTTGCAACCCTCTACTGACATAGGGGTATATATTTAAGCTGGTGAACATATCCATACTGAACTCGTAGGGTATTGTCTAGAGGCGTATGCACGGTCCAGCTACGCTGTGTGGACCACATTGCCCTCATCAATGACCTTAATGACTGCTTCAAATGGGTCAAACATGTTTAGGGGCAGGATCTGCAGTTACGGCAGCCACACTGTGTAGGGTCCAGTATCAGTAGGTCCACAATAGCTTTCTGTCTGCGGTACATACTGATCCTTTCCATAGCTGTGCAGACCAAGCTTGTCAGGATCCTGGGGTGGTAGTTTGCAGTATCCGTTCAGGCAACACCTTTGTTGTGAAGGACCACTGTTGTTGTACACTGCTCTTTGGGTACATATCCTGTGGTAAGGCTGACATTGGGCAGTAGTGTGATTTGGCATTCCATTATTCTTGGAGTCCATGTTGGCCTCAGCCCAGGACACCATCACATAACTTTGCTGCTGTGTGTTTTGCTTTGCAGATGATGGCTGTTACCTCAGCATCTGCAATGTCAAGGGACCAGCAGTCTGCTGGGATAGATATTTTGCATTCTGGGGGGGGGGGGGGTTTGCACTGCACCTGTCAGGTTGTATGTTAGCAATATGTGTGTGTGTTTGGTATGTTGTTTGTAATATCTGTGTGATTCGGAGCATATCTGTGGATGCCCAACATGGTTCCTACCATCAGTTAAGTAAGCCTTGTGATTATCCTTAGTGTCCTGTACAATTTGTATCTTCATAGGTTCATGGGTTCATACTAGGCTATCCACCTTAGGGCATTAGTAAGCCTAGCCAGAGTGTGTGTGTCTTTCGCCGCCCCTTGCTATGTGACTATTATGGCCATTTATGAATTTCTTTACTGTGCCTCTGTCTGGTCGTGACACAGTGAAGACCCCCAGTATACATGTACGATCATCCATCCACTTGGCAATATTCCTGTTAAGGGGTGTCAGTGAGGGGCTCTGCCTAACATGGATTGGGATCCTGTTTCTGGGTGTGGGGAGTCTCTGGGTTATGTATCTGTCCCTCCAGCACATCCTATTTCATTATGTGTTGAGGCTGACATCTGTCACTCTCACAGCTCCAATGGCTTTGATTTCCTGTGGTGGAACATGTCCATTACTCCTGTGTTGGACATGGCCTTGTACAACAGACATACAATGCCTCTGTGTAGGCGGTCTGTGACTGCATTCAGCTGGGGTGTCTACAGCCAGGCAGCATATGACATATATTTCACACCCTTTATCCTCTTGGTGGGGTAACTATGAGGTCTTCGGAACCGCTGCAGGTGTCACGACGGTACATCCCATATGAGTCATTGTACTAGATTATGGGTCTGATAAGGGAACAGTACAGCGGCACAGTGACCTCTGTTGATGTAGATGTGAATCCTTTCATGATACGGTGTCCAATATCGACAATCTTCCTAGCCACATTGGCATTATGAGTGTCACATGACAGATTACTGTCGACTTGTGTCCCTAGGTCCCTGATTACTCCTTGCATACATAATGGTTTGCCACCTATGTGGTAATTTGTGTGTACCTTGTCTGGTATTTGGTGGGACATTCTTACTGTCCAGTGTCTTCAGGATGTCTGGGTGGAGTTCTTGTGTGTGAGAGCATGGTCTGTCGTATGCTACAGACTGTACAGCAGTTTTGACTACACTTAGGTGCACATGGGTGGTCTCCACTGCTTTGTGCATTGTCAGTTACCTGGCCATACGGGTGTCTGTGCTGCATATGGATACTCCCCTTCCTTTGATGTTTTAGTCCAGGTGTTGGGGCCATAACGCATGATATGTGGTATAATCTGGTAGTGCTGGTGTGCTATCACTAGGCTTGCAGCAGGCTTCTGTCACTGCACAGACATCAATGTTCTCCATAACGGGAAGTGCCTCAGGGGCATGCATATTGCAGTTTACACATCTGGCATTGGTCAGCATTACCCTTATGTTTCTTACCACTTATGTTTTCTAGGGTGGTGGGTAGTCTTTTTGGCCTTGCCTACATACGGCTCTATGGAGGTGGCAAACGCGTTATCCAGTATCCAGACGCACAGGGGTAACAGGTGAAAGCCATCCCTGGAACAGCAGCATGGCTTGTCATGCTTGACATCTCAAGCAGACAGACATTAGACCCTCTTGGACTGACAGCTGTAACTGTGCCACCTGTTAAATATGATCATTCTGTGTTTGTACTGTGGCATCATTCTTGGTGAGGGTAAGATGCTGCACATGGCCAGTGTCATACCGGCCTGGGGTACATCCTCAGAGAGCTCATCCATGTCTCTTTTCATGTAGACCAGGGAGGTACATCTCAGGTCATTCACACCAGCATGGACATTGAGTGCATCATATTTCTGCTTGCTTTGGGGTGACCTGCGTACTTGTGTTATGTGGCATATTGTGGCAGCCTACAGGCAGCTTACTCTACCCTTTCCCTTGTTCAGTCTGGTGAGTGGGACAGCAGTGTGTCTGCCTATACAGACACCTATTACAACTGTATCAGGCATGTTGTTTCTCCTTCTGGCCTGTGACTGTTTGGCACACCAGCTTTGTGCACTATGTGTTGCATGTGCTATGTTTGGAGGTTGTGGTTGCTTGTGATCTGCTTTGGAGGCTTCTGTTGGTGTGGTGTGTTTGTAAATAGGGCCTCCGGGAATATTTTTCTGTGTTTATGTGTTTGGTTTACAGTTGTGGTAGGTCTATGTGGAACTGGGTTTGTGGTGTATGTTGTTACCTTCTCCTCCTGACTAGTTTTGACAGTACTGAGTTGGGGGAGCTCAGCCTCCGGTTTGGATACATGGTTGCATCTATCACATATATTTGTATTTATTGGGGGGAGTTGTGGTTGTCTGTGTACTTGGGACAGGTGTCACATTGCCTCTGGATTCACAGATTCTACTTGTTGTGGCTGGCCTTAGTGGATTGTATGTGTGGACATATGTTATTGCCATACTACTGATCAGTGATTACTTCCCCTTTTATGTTTGCTCTATCATGTGGTAGCTTCCTCATTCTCTTGCATGGTTTGGTAATGGCTGGAGTCCAGCATGCCAGATGCCTGCGTGTATGGCATTGTGTCGTGTTGTTATTTGTAATTGCATACTCCAAGCATTCCTGGCTGTGTTCATGGAATGCCTGTATAACATGTTCTGTGGTGTGTCCCATATTCTGCACTTGCACAGGGCCTTTTGTGGATTCCTCATCGGTTTGGAGAGGTGCAACCTATGCTTTACACATGTTTTTCACTGTGGTATTCTGGCCAGGGACTGGGGTCGTGATGTGTATATCCAGTGTGATTACTCTATGGTCTGGTCTTACCAGTGAAGGATACACTTCTCAACTTGCCTTTCAGTACACATGTTGCTGATTATCACATTCAGTATGCTTACCCCTCTTGTGGGAGTGGTACGTTGTTCCTGGGCATTTTGGTTTATGGATTCTGGGAACTTTTCTCCGACTGTGTTGGTACTAGTATAATGCTCCCGGTGTATGTCTGGGTATTTTCAGTCAAGCAATATAATGTGGTTTGGGGGACTTGATATATTCATGTATTCCAACATAGGCCAGGTGCAGTTCCTGGCATTAGGACAGTAGTCTGCAGCAGGCTATATACTGGGAGGCGGTTTTAGCCATTGGTATTTGACCATGGCTAATCCATGCTGCTTCTTGTTGTGGTACCAACATGGGGGGTGTGGTTATCCTTGACATTTATTGCTAGTCACCCTCCTCTTGTAGCTTGTTCCATGTTTTGCAGCTGTACAGCACAGTATGAGGCATGACCTGGTAGTGTTAGGGTGCTGATGTGAGTCTTGACCCAGTTCTCTATTACAGGACTGATATCTACATTCTCCATATTGTGTGTGTTTACACTGCACACATCTTGCTGTTTAGACTTCTGGCATTGGGTAGCATTACATCTAGGTTCCTATCCCTTGTGGTACCTATGAAGGTGGGTTTGTGTTTTGAGACTTACCTATTCAGGGCATGCAATGGGTACTGACAGCCTTTGCCAGTATCCATGGGGCATGGACTGATAGGTGCACGCCACCCCTAGCAGGTGGTGCATCATGTCATGCTCCGCATGTCTTCTCAGCCTGAAACACATTGGTTCCCCTTTGACTAACTGCATTACTTCAGCCAGTTATTGCACTTAATCATCCCATCGTCATTTTGTGGCTTCATGCTTGGTGAGGATGGATGTTAGTCAGGGTGCTCAGGTGTGCATATAGTACATGGTGTTACATTACTTAACACATGGCATTCATGCCTCAGGTGGTGCTGCAGGGCTACCTCTGTCGGATGCGCATATTACACTCCCTGTACATGTTTGTGAGCAGGTCATGTCATTTTAGGCATCCATGTTATTATTTGAGTGAGTCTGAGGGGGTATCATTCCCAGGGTTCCTACTGAGCCAGTGTATGTGCTATGCGTTGCCTCTTTGCCAAGGCCAGGGCATACTGGGCACGCCTCCTTCTGCCTACTGGGGCAGGCTCAGGTTGTTCCTCCTCTGAGTCACGCTCTGCCTGTGATGGCCTTGGCAATGGTGGGGGGCTGTTTGGCCCGGCCCTATGCTGGTCCTGCTGCAGCTGTTTTTACAAGATCATATTATGTAGCATAGCACATACCATGACAGTTTGGGTACATGTAGTTGGTGTGTACTGCAAGGCTCCACCAGATGTGTCCAGACACTGGAACCGTGACTTCAGCAGCCCAAACACACACTCTATTACATTACGTGTTTGTGCATGTGCCTCATTATGGCGTTCCTGTTCAGGTGCGTGTGCGTTTCTGATGGGTGTCATCAGCCACGGCTCCAGTGCATAACCTGCATCCCCCACTAGGTGTCCGTGTGGGATGTCCCCATTGGCAAATGTCTGGTACAGCTGCGTCAAATGCCAGATATAGGAATCATGGTAACTCCCAGGGCAGCCAGCACACACATTCATTATTATGCCCTGGGCATCACACACAACCTGGCTGTTGATGGAGGGGAAGCCCTTGTGGTTAATGTAGGCCCTACCCCGCTCACCGGCTGGTGCTTTGATGTTTATGTGCATGCAGTCTATTGCACCCACTACCTCAGGGTATTCCGCTATTTGCTGGAAGAGATGCATATTGCTGGCCAATACCTCACGGGCATTGGGGAAATATACATGATCACCGACATGTGCTGACATGGCATCCAGGAACCGGTGCAGTACCCTGGAGGCTGATGCCTGTGATATCCCCATCATATCACCAGTTGGTCTCTGGAAGGTACCTGTTGCTAGTATTCTTAGGCCAACACATACCTTGGTTTCCACTGGGATGGGTTCCCCTCTGTTTGTTCTGTGTGTGAGGCGTGGCCTGCACAGCTCAACTATTTGCTGCAGGAGCTCTCTGTCCACTCTATAGCGCTCTACTATCTCCAGCTCATGTAACCCGTGGTAGGTGACCCTGGGCCTGTACACTCTTCTCCGTCTCCTCACTGTGGGTTGTCTGGCACCATCTGCATTGTCACCACCCTCAGCAAGTCGCCTATGTCTCATTATGACAGCTATGGCAGCCCCTAACATTTCTGCTCTGAGTGAAGCTTTTTCAGTTTTCACTTCTATTACTTTACTCCTGTCTTGTAGTGTCTCTTGAGAGAAACATCCTGCACTGCTGTTTGCAGAGTTTTAAGTGCTGGGCTGGGCTACTATTTTGCCTGTGTAATTGCCTGCTTCTAATTGTTTTCAGCTGCTAGCTTCAACAGTATTCCCTGCTAGCTTCCTACTAATTCTGTTGCTTCCTTTTTCCTTTCTGTTTCCTCAGGGGGGAGCAATGTGCATACCAGCAGAAACACGCTCACAGTGGCTTACACACGCGCACACGTGCTTACACGGTTCAGAATCTACTTATTCGGGTTAAACCGCGCGCACACCCACGCAAACAGTGTTACAAGTCTGCCAACAGCCTCCTACATGCTCAGCCTGCCCTACACGCGTGCACACCAGCGCAAACAGTGGTAAACATCTACCAACATGCTCCCACATGCTCAGTCTGCCTTACACGCTCGCACACTGACCTACTCGCGCTTCATGGTGCGCACATGTGCGCATGCACACCCAGCAAGAAACTTTAGTGTAAGTAACAGTGTACACCTTCCATTTCTTGACTTTCCCAGACTTATCTTGTGGCACTCCTCTTTCCCTGATCTGTGTCTGTCATCTGTCATGTTACACTGACCTCCAATGAACTGCATTTCTTTCTACCATTCCCCCCTGTGATGTCACCTATCTCCTACTCTATTCCTCCCCCTTATGTATCTCTTACACTACTCAGACTGTGCTCATTTGCTATGTGACTGTGAGATTCAGTATCCTAACCTCATTTACATGAGATTGCCTACTAATGCTTAGTTACATTTCTTACACTCAGCTTCCCCCCTTAGCAACTACTACACGGTGGCCATGTTGTTTTTGGTCTGCTGGTCCCTGCATTGTCATTCCATGTATTGCATAAAACCCACATTTGTGAGTTTATAACCTTCATTTTTATGTTTTATACAGCGCAGCCCATTTGCGCGGGGCTGCGCTGGGTTTAAACATCGGCGTTCGCCGAAAAAAAAATATTATATTTTTAATATTTTTGCGTCGGGTTACCTTGCCAATGGCCACATATTTGGCCATTGGCATGCTGCCTGACACATATGCACCCTTTATTTGGAGCTGACATGGCTCCGTTGTGAAATTTGCAGAAACGTACTCAGTTGTCAACTGAGTACATTTCTGCAGCTAAAACGTCTCTTACACGGGCTGGTTTCTGCGTCGTGGATTGCTAATATACCTCATTTGCATACCTTTTGGCTGCAAGTAAGGTATTTAGCATGTCCACACCCAGTCCGTGTAAGAGACGTTTTAGCTGGTCTCTTACACGGAGTTTAGGGCTGTTCCTGGATCGCGAGGCTTGCATGGAGTGTTACACGTCTCTTACACTCCATGCAAGCCTTCGTGAATCCTGCCCATTGTCTTAGAATTTGAGAAGCTTATTTTGGACAAGAGTATATCAAAGTGGCACTCTTTCCATGATTTATACTTGTATAACCAGTTTAGTGCCCACGGAAGTGGATTCACTAAGATATAAATGGAATGTATCCCTGCACATATTACTCTTAGAAGAAAAATGGGAATGAATCTTCAAAGCATGGAATGACTTTTTAGACATTCCTACAATACTTTTCAGATGTTACAAGGTGATTCACCCAGGGTAGCACTCAGCACATAGAGTAGCCCTTCAGAAAAACATTTATAGTGACCAGTACCAAAGATGACATTTCCTGTGTGCCATCTATTCTGTTATGGAGGTCGTTTGGGAAAATGTACAAGAAGTAGGTTCTTGTGTATGGATTTAATTTCTCCTTGGACATGGAGATTGTTTACCTTAAACAGTAGCTTTTTATGATGATGGTGCTATATTCTGCAACACATGTTAATAACTGTGTAGTACACCAGTTTGGAGGATTTAAGTAATTGGAAAGGAATGCCTTCTTTCTGTCTTTCTTTTCTGTGTTTTTTTTTATTCAATTGATGAAATATGCAGGGTATAGTTTGTGGAACACACACTCTATCCTGCATTTTGTTAATTTTTTATTAGTTATTTATTTATTTTTTGATACATTGAATATTGAAATAAAGCTAGTAAAGCTGACTGAAAATCGGCTGTTCAAAAATACCATCTTTTTTATGAGATTGCAAGACAGTGGGAATTATGGAATTTGTCTTTTTCCCTGCTATACAGCAATCTCAGAGTTTGGTATATATAATTAGGGGGTGAGGGGGCTGTGCACCCCACATGTATGGTGCAGGGGTCTTGGCCCTCTGCAAAATATGATTTTTTTGATTATTTGTGTTTTGAGCTTTTGAGTTCAATGATATGAGATTTGGGATATTGACATTTCCATGAAATGTCATAAATCCATCTAAAACATAAAAGTTTTATTCTTCGCAATGATGCATCCATATAATATGGTGAATATGCAACTGAGGTTAAAAGTTCAATATTTGGAATAAAGCAACATTAAAAAAAATGGATATCAGTGTGCTGAATTTAGAAACAGGGGCATTCTTGAAAGTAGATATAAGAACTGAGTTCTGTGTGTGTCCCTTGCTTTTACTGTAGGGAAAAATGATTAAATAGAAAATGGAGATAACATTTTATAATGTATTTAAGTGAAATGTAAAGTAACACAGTTAATCTGGATATTACATAGTAAAAGCTATTCAGATGTATTTCAGATGTTTGTAAAAACATTTTATTACTGTGTGGTTGTTTCACTTGAAATTTATTCACACTAAAACTTAGAACAAAGTGATGCACTTACTCCATTTAAAATTTGCTCTTGGAATGATTGGAAATGCAAAGTAGCTTTTGATTAAGATATTATTAATTTCAATCTATTTTACTACCTTAAAATCATTTTCACATTTGGAAGGAATAAGAATTTGTATACCGAAAGTGTAGTACATAGTTTTTTTTTTAACTTTTAAAGCTATGATCCTATATTTAATTCCTCTGTATACTTATTTTAACCATAACACGCAAAACACATGAACTTCTTTTCACAAAATGTGCAAGATTATGGGTTGACTTGATAAGAGTAATGCAGTATATGCACGGAGACTACGGGACACAAGATAAAAAGCTTGTACGCAGATCATAGCCATGCCCATGTAAACTAGGTACTTTAAATTGCCAGAAATCTAATAAAGATTAATTTTAAATATTTAGGAAACATATATGACACTACTGACAAATTGTAACACTGTCATTGCACTGTTATAGCTTGAAAGGTGGTTTTACTTTCCAATAACAAAATCTCTGTAGAACAACTCCTTGCAGTGGAATGTTAAAGTGACAATGACGTGGTTAATCAAGTGATACTGCAAGCTGACTGTGTTAAACACTTTGTAAGAAAATTTTTACAGATGCCAAATGTATACATTTATTCTCATCAATGCATAGTTCATAACTTCTAAACAGTTCATGTAGTTTATTTAATCCAACATATCTATGTCTATAGAAAAGATAATTTTACTGTATTTTAATTTATGTTTCATTTATTTACTGGGATAGTAGACGGATCACAACTCACAATTTGTAGACACTACCCAGGTGTAATAACTGGCAAAGAAGAAGAAGACAAAAACATAGAATAAAGAGCTAGTAAGTTGTACATATCAGAAACAGAATGAAAATAACAATAGATTACAAAAAAAATGTATACAATAGCAATTAATAGGTTCATAGGTTAGTACTAGGCTAACTGCCCTTGTGAGCCTAGCCAATTATCCCTTGTGAGACTAAAACCCTGCACCTTGTATTTCTAAGGCAAACACCTTAACCATTAGGCCACCCTCCCAACCATAACATCTTTTATTTTTATTTATTTACCAAGGTATATCTATGGACCATTTACACATCTAACCCAGGAGCACATTCTGGTTAAGTGACTTATTCAGAGTCATACAGTTAGGGATTGGAAGCTAAAGGAACCAAACCCTGGACCACTGGATCATAGGAAACAAGTCATTAACAGCTTCTTAACCCTCTGTAACAACTGCCAGACATGCCAGACATAGAGATGTTGCTACAATTAAGAGAGAAATGTATGTTTTACATCATTCTATTTCAGGTTTACATAATGGTAAAAATGCTGTGGATTAATGAGAGTCACGGCAGTGGAAGGTGCGGGAGGTGAATTTAGGAGCTGTTAGTGGTTGAGAGGGAGTAAAGCTAGAGGATGAGAGGTCCTTTTGTGATGTGGCCTGCTGTGTGGCATGTACAGTTTGATTTAGTATGGATGAATATGTTACGTTTAGCTTTGAATGTGGGGAGAAGAGTTTAGTCAGGAGGAGAATTCCCAAAGTTTAAGAGCAAGATTGGCAAAAGTGGTTGTTGTACTATAGCCTGGTATGTGGGGGTTGGAGCCCGTGGATTGTTTGGTTGAGGCATCTGAGGCTGCAGAGTGAAAGTTCAGTATAATGTTTGGCAGCTAGTAATGAGAATGAGATGAGACAGCCTACTAACAGGTCTACAAGGTGCTGTTCTGGGAGCCACCTGGCTTTTTTGATGGGCTCAAAAGAGGATGCGTTGGTGGTGAAGCAACATATTTTGTTTTTGATATTCTTGTGTTTTTGTGTGGAAGAGTTTTTCTTAGAAGCTGTAGCTATTATAGGTAGTCCATATTTGAGTGGGATTATTAACAAGCTGGATAACATTGCACTAAGCTTATACATTTCATTCTTATTAGCACAACGATTAACAATCCTCATCAAATATGCAAGCTGTTATGCAAGCTTACGTATTAAGCAACACCTTTTCAAGGCCAGAACAACTGCTAGTAGCCATGTTGGGGTACAGATAGGACTGAGCACACAGCATCAACAACATGTTGTAAATAAGCAGAAATTCAGTAGGCACACACATAGTCAGCAAAATAAAAGGCAAGGGAAACTTGTACTACATAGTTAAGAGGCAGGTGGAGCACAACCAAGAATGTGTAGTTAATATACAAACTCCACTAATTAAAGTTATTGATAACTGTAGAAGTAAAGTAATTATTTTTTTGTGAAACATGGGTAAAGAACAATTATTAAACCAGTTATGTCAGGGTGTAAATGTTTTTACTGTTACAGACATTCTTACAAAAAATAGGTGATGGTGTTATGATAGGGATTAAAGATAGTTATGAAATTTGTGATAATTACATGTTTAGTGCTAACACCAATGCTATATATTGTGTAACTGTGACAATATAGATGACCCTTGAATAAAAAAAACAATTTTTGGAGTGAACAGACCACCAAAGTCAAGTGCTGATGACCTAGAGCAATTCATACATTTATTGCAAGAAACAAGGGGGGGGGAGAAGAAGAATATTAGCTGGCGACTTAAATTTACCAGAAAAAGATTGGAATAATATTGATTCAACAACATTAGTAAGGAAAGCATTTACAAAGTATGTTCAGGAACTACCAGGGAATGGAACATACTAGACATTGTTTGTGTTCCTAAAGAAATTACTGTTACTTCAAGTCAAGTTTTACTGCTGTTGATGTGCCGTGATCATGGAGTTATAAAGATCAAATTGTTGATAGATAATTCTGCCAAACTGAAATCTAAACGAATGCACAGAAGATTAATTACAGATTATATGGAAGCAAAATAGTCACTATGCAAAACAACTGGAGTGATGTGTTCAGTGGAAAAACTGCAAATGGAATGTGGAACCTTTTGAAAGAGAAATTATTTGAGTGAAAAAAATCAAAAAGATGTTGAACATCAGGATTTAGGCATATGTCAGTGGGATATATTTCCATAAGAACAACATACCTGATTTAGGTAAGAGATAAAAAATAAAATAAACTGAAGAGAGGTGGAACTATAGCTTTGAAAACTGAAATAAACAAGCTGGACAAACAAATTAAGCATAGTGTGAGACAAAATCAAGAAAATTTTGAAGAACATTTATTTAAAGATATTGAGCACAATAAGAAACCTTTTTATAGATATATATATGATATGGAAGGATTAAAGCCATAAAAATCAATAAACTGTGTGCAGATTCTAAAATCTATTCTCAGATGCAACAATTTATAGATATATTAACAAAACTTTATGCAAAATAGTTTGGCTCCACAAAGGGTGTGATAAATTGTCCTAATGACATCCAGGTAACTGCAGAAACTGGAATCAAATTAGATTATATTAAAAAAGAACTGTGCAAACTGGATCCAAGCAAGGGAAGAGAGAAAATTAGTAATAATGACTTGATAACTCTTCAGCAAGTACTTACAGCAGCAACAACAATAACAAAAAACTGCTTAGGCAATAAATCTGGCGAGAAAAAAAATGGTACAAAATGAAAAAGAAACCTTACAGAGCCAAGAAGTTCAAGTTGAATTTTATTATAGGAGCAAGTAAAAACTTTCCCTCTCAGGCTTCTTCAGGTATAAAACATTCAGTAGAAATTGCTTTTAAGTATATAAATAAAACAATAAAAACTTTCCCTCTCAGGCTTCTTCAGGTATAAAACATTCAGTAGAAATTGCTTTTAAGTATATAAATAAAACACATGATCAAAAATAAATTAGTATCACATGACATATATCAATTAAATTTTAAAGTTACAGAATATTTAACTAACCTTATTCTGAAGTTCTTTTAAAATAGGTTTAATGCTAATAGCTCATTACAAACCTGGAGCCATATGCTCTTAAATCTAATTATCCATTTTCTCTTGTCTCTCCATATTATTAATTAAATCACCCCCTTTTATACAATTGGGGATTACTTATAAAATTATAAATTTAAAATTATGTGATAAATTGGTTTCTGAAATATATCTGTACAAAGCATTAGTTGATACATGCCTGTTTATCTCAGATAGATGGCCTCCTATACAATGTTTAAGTTCATGATTTGTCAAGATTGGAGACATGTTTATTAAACCTGTCTTTAAGAGAAAGGGGAGTAGGACATATGACAAACCCAGAGTCATATAGACCCTTAAGTCTACTTTCATGTTGTGGAAAAATAATGGAGAAGATAATATTGGATGAGTTATTGTCAGAACTGGATAGGTTGGGACATGAAACTATATAGCATACATATGTTGAAAATAGATCTATTGCCACCTGTAACATGATGTCCTACAACAATATAATAAGAGTTATGGATGAAAACTTTTGCTGTGATGTTATTTATATAGATTTAACTTCAGCATTTGACAGGGTCATGCACAAAACACTGATCAATAAATTAGAACAACTATGTATCGGTGTACTTTTGATAAGATGGATAGCTGCATGGCTTACAAATAGGACATGACAAGTATCACACAGCAATTGGACAGGCGCAATTCTTGGTTACAGTCAGGGTGTTCCACAAGGCTCTGTCCTAGGCCCTTACTTGTTTAGATTGTATCTTTCAGACCTAACTTTTTCATCTGAGGTGTATTACAGTTTACATGCACATGATCTGAAATTGGGTAAATTTATCACATGTTACAGATAAGGCATGTCTGCAAAAGAACTTGACTAGATTAACCATATGGGCACAGGGGAATAATATGCTGATACATCTATTAAAAACTTAGCATATGAGATTTTGGATACATAAACTGAAAGGTGAATATTTAATGCAGCACACAGTAATTGAAACTGTAGATTCATTTAAGGACCTGGGTATATGGGTAGTTCCAGCTTTGAGATTTTTTTAATCACATCAACCATCTGACGAATGATAATTATAGAATTATAGGCAGTACAAAAAGAATTATAACGTCTAGGAAATCAAAATTGATTAAGTCATTGTTCGTTAGTTACATTAGACCTAAACTTGAGTATAGAAACCTTCTAAGAAAACAAGCATGAGTAAACTGGAAAGAAACCAGCAGAAATATATCAAGGGGATTCATGGATGTGAACATTTAAGCTATGAAAGATTAAAACATCTGAACTTGTACAGAGTTTATTATTTACATCTAAGTGGAGATCGTATTCAGGTATATAGGGCATTTATAAGCAGTTATCTCTGGGAGTGTTTGGGGTTATCAAAAAGTACTAGAGAATCATCAGACAACCTATGCAGAAGATTAGGCTCACTGGTGCCAGGAGTAGAAAACAATGAATCCTCAAAATATGGAAACATTCTTGCAATGGTGCTGGGCCAGGCCCAAGGGGAGGATGGCCCTCCTGTTGAAGAAGGAAGTAGCAGTCCACAAAAATCACAAAAACCGATAGGCCAAAGGAGGGCTATAAAGATGATAGAGTGGACTATTGAGGATAAGAAAGAAATTACATATTGTTACTATTATGCAAAAAGACCAGAATTTTCAGATACAAGATATACAAAAAGATTGAGAGAGAAATTAGAGGAAAGTAAAATACTTCCACAAGAAAAACTGTCAGAACCCTCGAATAAAAATTTGTGTTCATTAATACAACAGATTTGTGAAAAAAAAATTATATAGACCAAGAAATTTTAATCTGCTTGGAAAAAAAAGCATCTGAGGAAGTGCAAAAATATAAACAACAAAACTTAGAGATTTTTGAAAAGTATAAAAAGTATGGACATGGGAAAGAAAGAGAGATTTGATATGGTGCAATATCTATGCAAAACTGAAAGCCATATTAATCAATAGAAAAAGCAGCCCCAAAGATATTTGAAGAGAAATGCAGGCAAAGGCATACAGATATGGAAAATTCCACAATAAAAATAATATCACAAAGAAGGAATGTAGAGAAGAAGATTACTAAAGTAGAAGTTACAAAAATAGAAACTGAAGCTATGCAGTGCTGACGAAGTGAAGGATTTTGTGTAGTAGGTCTGACACAGGTTACATCACAGCATGATGGAACAAGTCCCTAAAGTAAGGAGAAACAGGAAGATCAGGAGACATCTAAAGAAGAAATAGGGACATGGGGAAGAAAAAGCGATTTAATATGGTGTAATATTTATGCAAAGGAGAAAGCAAAACTAATCAGTACAAAAAAAGCAGCACAAAAGATATTTCAAGAGAAATACAGGCAAAGGAATCCAGAAATGGAAAATGTTACAATACAAACAATAAGAAGACAAAGAAGAAAAGTAGAAAAGGAGATTAGTAATGGCAAAGTTAAAGAAATAGAAATTGAGCTTATGGAGTACCTGTGAAGTGAAGAACTCAGTGTAGAAAATCTAACTCAGAAAACACCACAGCAGGATATAGGAATGGGCACCCACATTAAGGAGAAACCAGCGAGATGGAAAGCAACAGGTCAGTCGCCATATGAAGATGTTTTGGAGTCTTTCACAGGAAACCAGTATAAACAATCACGAAGTTGGACAACAAGGGAAGGAACAGGAAACTTTGGCAGCTCTGATGCAGTTAATGTTGAGGAGTGATAGGCTAGTGAGTTCCCATATATCATTTGGTCTTGATAAATGTGCAAAAACAAGTTTTAAAGCAGGAGAGCTGCAGCACCACGAAAACATCAATTTAGGACAAGAATATGATATAAAAGAACTTGAGCAAGAGGGAGTGTATAAATATTTGGGAACTGATGAAAGATCAACAATATTAGTAAGTATCTATTAAAGCAGATGTAGATACTAGGTCTGTAGTAGGTCAAACACCTAGATTCACTTTCAGAAAATAAGAAATCATTTAAAAGGTTGCTATGCTACTCTAAATTTGCTGACTCCCTGCCTGATACCCCTTCGAATATTGGTACATATCCATGTTCCAAGTGTAACTATTGTGTTTATGTAAATACCACTAGTAAATTTATACATCCAGACACCCATAAATACTTAGATTTTAAGGTGCATGATGATTGTAATTCATCTCATGTGGTATACCTTTCTTATTGACAGGTACGTTCATCTTTCCATATTGGCAAGACTAATAGAAGATTAAGAGACACATTTATAATATCAATAATACTATGAGCACAAACGCACTTACTAGGCATGTAATGCAGAGTGGTTCTCCATACAATTTTAGGTTTATGGTAGTCTAAGCCATTTGCATGTGTGAACAGGGGACTGATGTTAAGAATAGAACAGAAATATCTGTATTAAACTGGATTATTAGACTGTGAGCCAGTAGAGGGAGAGCATTAAATGAAAAAATATCCATTAAACCTGTATTACAGGCTATACAAATGTATATTGTGTATTGTGTATTTTTTCTTATTTTACTGGATTCTTTATGATTTTTTCTGTGTTTGTTTTTATATATTTTATTCCATACATATATATTTTATAATGATGCTTTATTGTTTTAAGGTGCTTTGAAAGTTGGGCATTTACATGTTTAATGAATTTTGTCATTTTATTGGTTGCTTTATGTTAAGTGATTATGTCTGATGAAGCAGTCTCAGTAGCTGTGAAAGTGCTCACAATAAAGGAAGATTTTATGCTGTTGTTCCTGGTTGTGGTTTGGCTCTCCACTTTTCTGTTTTTTTGGATTATATTTGATTTTTTTATTGTGAGGAATCATTTTTCCTAACCACTGTGACTGGTTACTTGATATCTCATAACATTGATTACTTAATGTGCTTCATTCTAAGCAACACGCATATACCTTCTCATTATACTGGGCATGATCATAAGGAAGTACAGCAATGACTTCCATAACATCAACCACACAACACAAAGTATCACAACACAGGTCCTCTCACACTTTATTAAAAAAAAGTTGTAGCATGACAAACATCAAGGACTGATGAATAAGCCATTATTACATTTAAAGCCCTACACTGTGAGTAAAATATTAAATGATATATATATAAATATGTACATTATGTCATGGAATATAGTTCAGTATTTTTCGTAAAATAAATAATGACTTTAAGCATTGTCTGACATACTCAGCAGTAACATCAGATTAAACACATACCTATGGTTAGACCTCAGAGAGAAGTGCATTACAAACAAACATACCTGTCTTGTTATGAAGAACATATCATTATCCGTTTGGAATGGTTATGGCTCTGATAACATGGACTCTAAGGAAAAAATGAGGCATATCCTCATTCTTTATCTAAGACACTCCTATCTGTCACAATTGTTTGATAATCATTCCTTATCAGTTTCAAATACCTAAAGATCATACTACACCCCACAGAGCTGTATATTAGCTGCATCTGCCCCAGGAGATAGTAATGAACACGTGCCAGAAAGAGCACACTACAAGGTGTGAGCTAGGAAAGGTTTTTGATGGTCATGTAGCCAATACAAACTATTCTGAGGTATCAAAAGGATTTAGCAATTATATTGTTCACACAACAGTGATTTCCCCATATCACTGTTTGTTGGTTAGGCCACTCTTCTCAGTCCATATTGTTTTGCCCATGTACAACAACATAATGCCTATCCATGTACACATGCTGTAGAAGTCAGTATTAACTGAATGTGCCACAGTAGAATTCTCACCTCAAGCATCACAGAATACCTATTTGATTGACATACAAACTTCAGTGTGTTGAAAGTTCTTTGTTAGACCTAAAAAGGATAAAAAAAAGTTGATTGCATTGTTGTATGTGACACTGTTCCACATCACTTCATTCACATTAGATTGTCTTCAGTTGAATTTGAGCAGTTGCTTATGTGTGTCTACAATCTACACAATTGTGCATTAACCACGTGCCAAAAGTGAAGTCTTGTGATAAATGGGAGAAAGAAAATATTTGAAGGCATGACGTCATCATTGTGTTGCAAAGCAGTTGTTTGTGCTAAAAGGGACTGAAAGTAATGGAGAAGCCCTCTTACTGTAACTGTATACATGACAACTGTGGTGGATGTCAATCATCCCTAGCACTAGAGTCACACACAGTCATATTACTCAACCACGTCTTGTTTTGAATACCTACCTCTCCAAGTACACAACCTACAGAATACTGCACTGACTGAATGCACCACAGGAGAAGTCTTATGAGAGCTGTGAAAAACAGTATATTTGAATGTATGACATCATCAAAGTTTTTCAAGGCATATCTGTGGCTTAAATTGATTGAAAGACAGGTGTGATTTGTCTCTTTGAGTCAGTATATTACATGATGTTAGGTGTAAACAACCACATGAGTTGCATAATCTATTCATTCCTGTGACTGTAGAAGCAAAAGTAAACAAGTAAAATCAACCTAAACAGCCACAATTGGATGATAGAAGTCAAAAACATTATAAAACAATAAAAAACAATGGTCCAAAACCATCAGTTTACTATAAAAGAAAGCTTTCGGGTCATCAAACTCTTCTTCAGTGTATTCTAAGAACAGACAAGCTGTAATGCATCAATATAGCTTACAAACCAGCCAATAAAAACAACATAATCCATCACATGATAAACATAAAGGTCATACAGTTTAAAAATTATACAATCTAATATTTTAAACCTTGCATGCTCAATAAGCTATACAATATAAGCATTGCACATCTATTTGATATTAGGTTACATAAGAATGCTTCTCTGTTTCAGTGTTTAACAAAGCAGCTGTCTACACACACACACACACACACACACACACACACACACACACACACACACACACACACACACACACACACGTGCACACACACACTCATGCTAATCAGTCACAGCTGTATTTGATCTAAGTACACAATCATGAGTATATTGTATCAACTGCAAGCACAACAGGAAAAATCAGACTTTCAGTGTGTGATACTACACATCTGTAAGAATGACATCAGTGCATTGCAAAGAAGAATAATCACATCACAGGTTTGAGTGAAAAGGAATGTATTGGGACAAGCAGAAGAAAACAACAGTCTGTAGATAACAAGTAATTACATAATGCTCAGACAAGTTATATATCCTTTCATTCATGGGTATTATAGTAGTGTGAAAGAGATGCAACTGTCTCATAGTATGGAGTACTGATAATAATCATAGCTGTGAAACAACAGATTGACAAATACCACTCCTAACTGTGCAGCTCAGGATTATTGCAGGCAAATATTCATCACTAGGTGTGTCATTGTCAATATTTTGTCATGACTGGACAACATGAAATGTAGATAAAAAACAGACAGGTCAAACATATAAAAGGTACAGTACTTAGTACCACTCAGCAAGTATGTGTGCAAAGGCCTATAGCATTTTACATCATCTTCACATCTAATATGCTGGACTGCATACATACTTTACACTATGCAATGTTTAGACAGTATCACAGTGAACTCATCATATCCTGAGTACAGCAGTCCATTGCAACATACTCAAGTAATACAAGCCCGTAACATTGCATTCTTTTTCTGAAAATTGCTTCTAGAAGCACCGTGCTAACAAGATCATTTGCATAAATAATGGCAAACTATTAGTTCTTGCATAAATATTTTCTGAGGTTTTGATCTTAGAACAGGAATTAACAGTGGTCTAAGGTACTCCATGCCAACCTACATGCGTTGTGCAAATTAGGTGTACAGACATTTAAACAGTTCTAATTCTGATCCACAGATGTGTGTTATGTTAATGTTTTGTCATGATAATTGCAGTGAAGTACTCATTATGTGGGTAATATAGCTGCATGCTTAGGCTGCCCCTATATCTGTGACTGTTAATGGATTTTAGGCATATTGTACCACTCCTTAGGAGATTGTATTTGTTTGTAGGACATCACTGAGTATTACTCTCACTACATGTTCATGTCATACTTAAACAGCTTCAGAAAATGCAAAATAATGCATCCCTTCACTTTGTGTATAACAGCAATATGTTTTAGATGCGCTTAGAATAATATGATTGTTACTCAATAAATCCTTCATTTGACCTAATTTGTTTTATAGCTGGGAAGGTATGAAGAGTTTGGGACTGAATATGAACCACATAAGGGACTAAACATGTTACATCTGGCAGAATCACACATGTATGCATGAATGCATAGGGCAAAATTTAATGAGAAGTTATAATGTTCAATATTTTTAGACCACATGCTGGATTCAAACACCTACCAATCTGCACTGACAATCTATAGACATGATCAGTAGCTGAACTTACCACAAAAAAGGCAAAAGTCAGGTGCCAAACACACACACATTTGAAGGTACTATGGCAGCACTGTGAGGGAAGGATGTTTGTGTACAGAATACCTCCTAATTGTAGTTATGTCTGAAGCATCCTATATGGGATGTTTTAACTCTGCATCCTGTTCAAGATACAATAGGGCAGAGTAGTGGTGCAACAGTTAGCATTGTCACCTCACAGCCACCTCACAGCAAGAGGTTCTTTAGTTTTATTCTTGGCTGGGGTGCCTTCTGTGTAAAATCTGCATGTCCTCCCTGCATTTGTGTGGGTTTCCACTGGGGGCTCCTGTTTTCTCCCACATTCCAAGGACATGCATCCGGAGCATTTCTCCCCAGGCCTCTGTTGAAAATAAGCTCTGTCCTACTCAGATTTCCCAGTCAACAGATGTTAAATGAATAAAATGAATAAATAAATAACTTCTCCTCACAATGCTGTCAATCTGTCTTTCTGTAGTGTAGTGACACTAAGCACAGTATCACGAGAGGCAGCAGACTAATGCAGCCAAAGGCAAAACCATCAGTTACAGTTGCTGCTAAATGCCAGGCATCAGACAAAGACTGAGGACAAAAAGGGATGAGACAAAAGGAGAGAGAAGAGAGACAGATAGGGAAAGAGACATGCAGATTTTTTTATGGGACATTTCTGGCCAACTGGTGTGTTACTCTTAGGTTTGTCATCATAATGATTCTGTCATGCTCTGTGCAGTAGGGCACAAACAGAGTAGGATAGTAGAAACATGAATAAAACTGAAGCAGGATGCTGGTAGGTTAATAACATACATAGCCAACACACACACATATTAATACGATAACATATGAAATAATATTTCACATACTTCTGGATTCAAACCCTTGACACTATGTAAAATGCAGACTACAGACCTAAACATTATCTGCGCACACCCCACAGGAACTCAAAAGTTTGCATGCTAAAAATCACTTGTTTGAAAAGACTG
The DNA here is from genome assembly GCF_019279795.1 of Protopterus annectens. NCBI lineage: Eukaryota > Metazoa > Chordata > Ceratodontiformes > Protopteridae > Protopterus > Protopterus annectens. Next base: position 192,070,183 of record NC_056729.1, on the reverse strand, counting down.
TGACAAAAGATTGAAGCAAGGGAAAATGTAGGGATCAGGTAACATCACAGTAATGACAACTGTAGCATCCTATAAGGTGCACATTACATCCAGCAGCCTAATGGATATGTAAGAGCATCTGTCTCTTTTTCTATAGTGCAGCTGGGTTAAACACATTTGAGAGACACTATGCATATTAGTGGAGTCAAAATTAAAATCTTCACTTTTACCATAGAATGAGAAACTCTATACCCTGGCATTTACTATTTTTGCATGATGCCAAGCATTGTGCAAATGGTGAGGACAAAAAATGAAGCACCAGCTCTAGCCACGGGCATTCTGTGTAATTCTATTTTCTGACCTGATTAAATAAGTTAAAATGGAGTTGATAGGACAGTGGTGAAAATATGGGACAAGCAGAGGGTTGGACACAGAAATAATAATAAAAGGGTGTTCAGGATGGTGGTGGGAGAGCACCATAGCTATCTACTTTTTCACAAGATGAATGTATACTTCTAGCAAGAACTTGATGGATTTGGATAGTCATCACATTAGTTTGGCTGACAGCAACTGAGCAATATATTCTCATGGATCTACCTGAAATGATCGACAAGCGAAAAGCAAGACAACGAAAACACCAACACGAAAATAATGACAGCTGAAATACCCAAAAGTGTAAATGCCCGACAAACCACTATCCCGAAACTCAACAAAACAAAACAAATCCATTTCCAAAAAACACACACAACACAAGCACACCAAAAACCTTACAAACCTACACTAAACCTTACATACACAGCTATCTATGCACTAACCTTAACCCAAACCCCAACCCTAAGGTCCATCACTATCACATGCTTACCTTACCCGCACCCTAACCCTAAAATCCGTCACTATCACACACTTAGCTTACCTGCACCCTAACCCTAATGTCCATCATTATCGCACACTTACCTTACCCACACCCTAACCCTAAAGTCTGTCACTACTGCACACTTACCTTACCCGCACCCTAACCCTAAAGTTTGTCACTAATGCATACTTACCTTACCCGCACCCTAACCCTAAAGTCCGTCACTATCGTATACTTACACAGTTGCGCTCATTTTGCATGTCGGTGTTTTCAGCATCGGGATTCTGGACTGTCGATCATTTACGTTGTCTGTCTTCCGGTGTCGGTCTTCTTGTTGTCAGCATTTTCAGCTTTCATTCTTTTCAGGTCGATCCATTCTCACAGGCTTCTGCCTTGTAGATACTGAAGAATTTCCTGGATGTACTCTTTGCACATGTCAATCAGTGCATCTATTTCTAAGTATCATCTCAGGACCAAAGTTGGACTAAGTGTGCCATTTATGTGATGGTATATTTTCCTAATGTACTTAGTGTAATAAATAGCACCTGTGTCACAAATAAGGCCACATCTGGTTCACAGGGTGAGTGGTACCACAATAGGAAGAGCTACCATTCCATCAGTTTCCATGTAGTGTGTGATGCAAGGGGGTGCATCACCACCAACATCTCTGTCCAGCATCCTGGCAGTTCGTATGGTTCCCATATCTAGCACACTGCACACTCTGCTGCTTCTTCCTGGGTGGTAGGATCCCAGTGATCATTTTGTTGGTAAGCTGATTTTTTTTTTTTTTTTTTGGCTAAGTAGTAGCTATTCATGTTAAATGTAATTGCTGTGTATTGAACTCTATTTTCTTATTTTGCCGCCCCCCCCCCCATCCTTTTTTTTTTTTTGTCAAGAGAATGCCGGTAATCAACAGGAACTATGGCTCATGAATCATACCTCCCAACCTCATAACACAAGAAATCTGGACAAAGTCTAAAATAATGGAGGGACAAAAATCCATAAATAGGGACAACTTTTAAATATTGTTCTTATAAACTTACAGAGTTGCTAGAATGACAGCATGTGTGTTAGCACACATTTTTTAAAGGATATGAAGTCTGAAATGCAAATGTATGTCATTATGTAGTGACTTCAATCTTCAGTGATTTGCTAGAAATCCACAAATTTTATGAGGAGCAGAAAAAAGAATATGAGGCAAAATTCTGGACATTTTGCAAAAGTCTGGACAGTTCAGAGGTATGCTCATGACTTCTGTGAGCTGCGGACAAGAAAAATAACAGATCCCTGCCCATATTGTGATTGTGTGGAAGAGACATTTTAAGTGCCTGGATGAGTCTGGGGTGCCCTTCAGTATGACCCAGCTACTGAGTGTAGGATATTCACTGCCTGTTGCATTCTGCATAATATAATCATGCACACGTTAGATGGTGAGGTGGCCCATGCTGTCACTGTATCTCCCAGTTCTAGTCCCACTTTGACTAATGATTACCAACTGGCAGCAGTAGTAAGGGACCACATGAAGCAGGCTCATCTACAGCATATAGCTATGCAGGTTAAGGGGTGGTGTCTTATCCAGAAGTATAGATTAGGACATTCAGGTTAGTGTTTGCTTTTTTTGGTAAAAAAAAAACATGAGTATAACTTATGCATGCAGTGAGACCTGTGGGTTATGCTTTGGGGTGCATGGTCTACTGTCGCTGTTTATTTGACATTCTCTCTCATCTTAAAACAGTGTTTATTGCTAGCTGTTTGCCTGAGTGCTCACTGATTCCTGTTCAGTAATGATGAAAGGTGTTAAATTAATAAATAAGCCAATAGTTGCACATGCTGTATTTAATAACTATTTGGTTAATTATTTATTTTGTATGCAATAGAAAGCAGTACTGGCAACAGCAACACATTTAAGTTTTATTTGCCATTTTTGGGTAAAGAATTCTGTTGCATTGCACATCACCTTTCTTTATTACTGCCCTTCAAAATAATTTTGACTTCAGAAGCTGTCTTCATTTGTTCAGTGATAAGGTTGTGTTAAGTGTATAAATCAGGATGATTATTTCAGTGTGTCATTTCTGTACAATGTCGTAGACCTGGAAATGTTTATTCATTGTTATTGTGATTTCTTATGTAACTGTAAGCATATGGAATGGTAATGCATGTATCTTTGTTCCACTGTTCGTTTGTGTACTTACAAGATGTACATAGACTTCCCTCCTCCTTGACACAATCAAGTGGCATTTAAACAGAAATGTAAATGATTGCAAATTCAGAGGATGGTAAAGTAATAGCTGGAAAGGGAATAACTGCACATTTAGGTGCCCCCACACCCAACATAACCTTATTTCAAATACACATACACACTTATTAATGAATATAATTCATAGTAGCTCTATATCAAATGATCTGCATGCATCACCTATTGATAGACCTGATGATGGCGCCACTGATCTGAAGGATGAGCTACCATGAGAACTGCAATGTGAGTTAGTGCAATGGTGTGATCTACAGGAGGAAGGTGGTCCTCCTGTCACTGACCTGACAGTGCTTTTTGACCATGACCTGGAACATAAGGATCTCCAAGGTGTAGATGACCATGGTGTGTGAGAAATGTGTCACATTTGTCACATGTGACAGATTTGGAGAGTTTTTGCAAGGAAGAGTGGGCAAATATTGCCAAGTCAAGATGTGCCATGCTGATAAACTCCTACCAAAGAAGACTGAATGCTGTAATTAAATCAAAAGGTGCTTCAAAAAAGTATTAGGTTAAGGGCGTACACACACAACAAAGTATTAGTTTAAGAGTGTGCACACGTATGCAACCAGTCTATTGTACGTTTTTTATTTTTTTATATTTTTCTCCAACAGATTTGTTTGTTTTCAATTGAATTGTACAGGTTATAGGTCACATTAAAGGTGGGAAAAGTTTTGAAATGATTTATTTTAACAGGGGTGTGTGCACTTTTTATATCCACTTCATACCTCGCTTACTGACCGTTGTAAAACATCACTTTCATTAAGCATATGTATTCTGCATAGTAGAAATTCTCAACTATATTAACCATCTTTCACATGAATGTACAATCCAAAACTTCCGTAATGATCTGTTGATCACCTATTACAATTTTAGTGGACAGAATCACATGTCAAACAACTGCAAGCACGTGACCATATTTAACACTCATGCAATGGTATCATTAAATGCACACCATACTTCAAAAGGTATTGCAAGTGACCTTTAAAACATTAAGACAGTGACTTTCAGTTTGACTCTTAATAAGTATTCATTAATTTATAAAGCTTTTCTTACTTTTTGATATCTGGGGTATCCTAACAAATCTGCCACTTATCTTAGCTATTCACTAGTCAATATGGCACAGTTCAATCTTGAAGTGTAAATTCTGGTCAATTTACATGTTTAGTATACAAATTAGGCTAACGTATATGCATGTCTGTGAATCGTAGCATTAGGCAAATGTGTTACAAAGTACATTGGCATATACTAGACTTTGGCCAATCTTGAGCATGCATACAACAGTACATGCATGTATCTGAAACAGACCTGGATACATTATGAATGTTTATGAACTCTGCAGCAGTCTGCAGCAATGCAAACCTGTTCATAGAGATGTGCTGTTTCACCAAAACTAGCCAATATAAGAATATATTTGTAAAATTTAAAATGGAGTCATCTGAATATGAGTTGGAAAGGAATGTGAAGTTTAATCCTTACTCATCCAACACTGTATGTCATACTCTAACAAAATATATATATATCATAAAGTCCTACTAATAATGTTTCACATTACTATTTCTTTTTCTGCCACTTTTATTAAAAAAAAGTAGTATGTCCCACTTCACTGCATGACACATTGTGTTGTTACAATAAGACAAAAAAATGTAATTTTATCAAGAAATACTACTATTAACACTTATCATTATAGATAAACTTAGAAATAGTCCACTAGTAATGGAAAGGTCAGGTAAGTGTTTTCCTTTGAAAAAAAAAAATGTGTGACAAAGCAGTTTTTGTTACATCAAACCTGCCAATGTTGTCAATGCCTGGACTAAAGAGCATGCTAGTAAAAAGATGGCTTGGTCAAGGTGATGTCACACCCAACAGGGTGTGGTTCTAACCCTGCTTAATACAGCCCTCGCCATACGTTCCTCATTCCGATGCTACATCTTCAAATGATGGCAGCACCTGTGAAGGTATGAAGCTGCATTCCATGTTGGTCTGAGAAAGAGACCTTAGTAATGCAGTGTTGCCTCTTAATTATGTGCTTTAAGTTGCCCTTGCTATGTATTGTACTGTCTTCATGTGTTCACTTAACAGGGTTGAGTACATTTACAAACATTTGTTTATTTATTTAACATTTGTTTACCAGGAAAGTCCAACTTGGAGCGAGACAATTATCAGTGGAGGTCTGGGGAGAAATGCTCCAGATGCATGCCTTTGTAATGTGGGAGGAAACCAGAGCACCCGGATAAAACCCATATGAACACAGGGAGGACATGCAGATTCTGCACAGAAAGCACCCCAGCTGAGAATCAAACTGGAGAACCTCTTGCTGTGAGGTGTCAACGTTAACTGCTGCACCACTGTGCCATCCATTTATATTGTGTGCTTGAGCCTACCTGCCCTTCATCATGGCCACTAAGTGTTCTGACCACAAACAGGTGCTAATTAATGTGTAAGCCACACATGTTAATGAATTCCCCGGAATCTTCAAAAGCAGAGATTTAATTTGAACAGTCACCAAGCAATTTTGGCAAAAATAATACCAGCAAAGATATCTGTATGCCACTAGTTCAAATCAAGCCTAACTATTCAGCGTATTTTCTTTTTCTGATCTCGTAATTTTGGGTAGATGAGAGTAATTAGTTCCAAAGACACACCCCACATGTTAAGGCTGATGCACAGGCCCAAAACTCCAAGAACTCCAAAAAAAGCAAAGCCATCACTGAGATGTTCCGATATGCGTATTCTTGCTGGAAAACTGTTTAGTTTTTAACATGTGTGTAGTCACTACATATGGCAGAAATATCAATGTTATTAGGGAGGTCATAAATAAAAAATGGAACATTCTGTTAGCTAATGATGAATTGTCCAGTTTACTTATGTCCAGATGTCAATTCTCATACAGAAGAGGGTGTACGTTAGGCTCTCATTTCAATCATTATAAATGGGGCAATATGAATCAAAATAATAAACATCAAGGTACTTTAACTGGTAATAAAGTTTTTGGATCATACCCTTGTGATATTTGTACTAAACGTGTGTCAAATGTTCTGCATAAACATACACTGAAACATAATAATGCTAAATTTCATTTTATGGTTATTGATAAAGTTTGGGGGGACAGGATGAATAAATTAGGATGACATGCAATATTAAATAGAAAGGAGAAGGGTTGGATCATCAAACTTGGGGGTTTGTTTTCCCCAGGATAGAATGACCATATGTAATAGATTTGTATGAACATGGTTCTGACAAAAAAAATGTTGTTGCTTTAAATATGGATGCTTGCCTAATTAAGGATGATTAATCATGGTATAAGTGTTGGGGACTTGTGCTATGGATTTTATCAATGAAGAAGGCAAGGTTGCTGAAACTGGTCTGATTTTTATGGTGTTGCGACAATAAAGGAGTTTATATATACTTCGTTTGTGCTGGCTTTGCTTTTTTTTGGAGTAGATGAGAGTAAACCATTTATTTATTTTTCTGTTAAACTGATGAAAACTAGAACACTTTCTTTAATATACTGGCAACATTTACATCTTTTCAGTGGTTTTCAGCAACTCCATGGTCAAAGCCAGTAGCAAAATAGGAAAAGAACCTGAGTTGGAGCTTGAGTAGTGCTATATGCTGTCTTAAAAAATGGAAAACAAATAAGACATTTTACCAGTAAGGAAATGTGTCTACAGTACACTTAAACAGTGATTCTCAAAGACAGGCAAATAGCTTGAGAAATGATGTTTGATAACAAACCAGTTTGTCCGGGGACATATTCATGTGTGGGATAGGTAGAAATATTAATGGAAATTTAGAGGTTAATGGATGAAAGTTAGTTGGGGAGGATGAAAGGGTTAAATGGGAAAGTAGGGGAATTGGGAAGAAATTAGGTAAGTGTAAGGAAAGGGTTAATGGGTTTTATGCAAGTGCAACTGGGTAAGGAATTACATTTTGGTATGAACTCAATATGTAAGGTGTTACGTCCGAGATGACCTTTAGGTGTTTTGGAGAGCAGGTAGGTCTTGGGGCTTAGTGATGCATAGTGTTACAGGATGAGTGAGTTGCTGAATTTTTTTTCTTCTCTCCCTTTACCCGTTATGTATGTTCACTGATGGGGTATGATGGGCTGGTTACAGGTTTTTGCATATGGGGAGGGCTGATTGTGCAGTTGCTTTCTAGTTAATTAGGGAGCTGGTGAGTGTTTTTCAGCTGTTGTTCACATTGTTAATGTCCTCGTGTTTTGTTTGCTAGTTTGTCATTGCTTCGGGATCAAGCCACACTACAGCAATCCTCAGTAGGGTCTTTTTGTTGTTGAGAGAATGGCTGCAGGTTTTGTTTCTGTGTAGAGTGTGGGTAAAGAATTGTGGTTGCTTCATTGCTATTGATGTAGTTGGAGAGTTGAGCAATGTAGTAGCTTCAGCTGCTCATTTATGCCAGGGGATATTGATAATATGGGTATTTTTTTTTTTTTGTGAGCAGAGTGTTGCACAAAGGGTGCTTTCTTTGTTGTAGTAGCTCATTCCTGGGTACAATTTTTTCTTTATGGTTTCATAGGAGCTTTTTCGCAGGCTTTGTGCTGCCAGTGAGTAATGGCCATTATTCACGCATGCTCATACCTTGACTAATAGTTGAGGGGGACGTGGAAGGGATGATTAGCATTGGAGCTTACTTCTCACTGTCTAGATAGGCGTAAACAAAATAAAATGTAAAGAAAGAGACTATCATAGTCAACAGACAAAAAGTATTTCAGTCAAATTACTGTATGCCGTTGCAGGATTGCTCTTATAAACTTAAGATTTTTATGTGTGTTTCCTTCCAAAAACAATTTATTATGTGTATTTTTTGGATAAGCAGTCTGTTTCCACAAGTTATATTTGAGACTCTTAAGTTTAGTTGTTTTTTTAAGATGAACGTGCAGGTAAGTTCTGTATCCATCCCTGTTTGCTCTAGGAGTACTGATTTTAACAGCAGTTTTATTCAAATAAAGAATGTGATCTAAGTCACTGCAGTTCTGGAAGCTTGTGTAATGTAGTTTATGTAAATTTCGAGTTCCCCTGATCCTTTCCTTTTAGAAGGTAGGCAAATATCTCTCAGCGTATTGTTGCACTGAATTTCCTGGCAGCATCTCCTTAGCCCTTGTGTATACCTAAGCAGCATAACTTAATGTTTTACAGTGACAGTGTTGTTGTAAACTACAGTTGAATAAGTCTGTGATACCTAGCAAACTGTTTTAAGGTGAATGTCATGTGAGGGTTTTTGTTCTTCACTGTAGGAAGCTCGGTACCGAGTCCTGTAGTTCGGACAACTGTAATAGCATTGTTTAAAGAAAAAAAATGGGACTGGGGTACTAATAACTGCTGCCTGACTTTACTAGTTGGGGGAGAATTATTTTGTGATTATTGACTCTTTGTCCCACTTCAGGTACTTCAGGCTATTACTTTGCACAGACTGATTACTTTGAGAAGGTTAGGAACCGCAAGTGACTTGTCGTGAGCTGCGAGTTGTTTTGTTAACAGGTGTTCCCTGTACATGTAATGTGTGGCAATAACAGTCACACAAGGGGTAGACTACTTCTCAGTTGTACAAATTTTTGCAGAATGTCTGGATTTATGTCTTGTGTGTCGGCCAATTTTGTGGAATTGTTTGTAGGGTAGTTTGGTGGCTGACCATTGGAGACTGCATTTCGGGATGGTGGCAGGCTTTTAATTTGCAGATTGTGGGTTATTTGGAGGTTCATGCTAGGTGGGGCCTGTTCTGTTTGCCTTCTGGGTTTGTTAGAGGACTATCAAAGTTCTATTTTTTCATAAAATTGTGATTATCTGGCAAATTGCTAGCAAATCATTAATGCTCGAAGTTAGGATATGATGACAGACATTTGAGTTTCAGACTTCCTACCCTTCAGAAAGCAGATGTATCAGAATGGCCAGATTTTATCTCATAATTTAGGTCCATTCTTTAAACTTTGGAGGGTTCTCATATTTTTGAGTCCCCAGATCTGACAACTAGCTTAAAGTAGACGTAAAGGGGAGGCATAGTGATAATGTGTTTGCCTCATGGACACAAGGTAAAGGGTTTGATTCTGATCTTTGATTGGGGGTCATTGGAGGAGGGTGTCACAGAGCCTTTATGTATGAAGCGGCTGAACTGGTAAGCATAAGACTTTTAATGTCATCCCTGCCAGGTAGTTAACCTGATATGACCTATGAAAGGGATGGAGCACTTCATTTTTCAATCACTTTCTCTAATGGGGTGAGAGGCACGGCAAGCATTAGCAGGAGAGCACAGATAGGGTCTACATTGCACTTAAGGCTGGGAGAGTGCTTGTGTGTAAAAAGTGTAGAGGGGGCAGTTTCTGAGTTGTGGGGGTCAAAGTTTTGGTGAATATCTCTTTCACTGACCTCACTAGCGTTCTTGAATTCATTCACCCTCATGGTCACAACTGAGGTTATTTTCATCACTTTGGGTTAATTTATTTCCCAAGAAGTTTGCAGACAAAGTGTGTTTGATGCATATAATGCTAAGTAAGTAACCTTTTCAGTGAGTTGAAGTGGTAAGTAATTGGTAATGCCATAAAAGAGGGATCGACATGTATTTGTCTCTTGTGAGAATGACTGGTTGAGTGAAGATGGTGGCTTTGCCATGGAGGGAAGTGCCACTACTATGGGCATGCTTATCTGAAACCTTTTGTCAAGTTTGGTAATATTTTGGGGGTTATGTTAAGTAAAGCTGCCCCTTTAATACAGATGCCACTGCAGGCTCTGTAATCTGCTGTATTGGCAGAAGTATGGAATGCTTTAATTTTTCTTTACCCAGATTATTGTCTCTCCTTCCATCTACAAGATGAGGAATGCTGCCACTAATATTGTGCAACAAACAGGTAAAAGGTGTAAAACCTATGGCTCATTAACAACTTTAACTAGGAAAGTCATGAGATGGTTAAAATGTTCTAATTTTATTTATAGAAATGGCCTTTTAAGGAAATAATGATTCAGTTCTATTTACGGTTGATATCAGTTAAATTGTCAACACAGAATGTGTGGCAGATTTTTTTCAATGTGGAACTTCAAGAAACATGCACCTGTATGACCCCAAATGAGAAACTTTCCTTGAGATGAGGTACACCTGAGAGGTATGGGTACATTACAGAGGTATTTTACTGTTTCTTTTAAGCATTTAAGTCTCATTGTGGCATACATGTTGCTGTTATAGCCACGTGTAGAATGAAGCAGCACATAAGAGAAGTTGCCAAGGTCACACTCTTTAACACATGGATATGTAGTTTTATTTAAATTTTTAATTTGTGTAAGAGTGATTGCATGAGCATATTCTTGTAGTGCTTGATTACAGAAATCCTCACAAGACTGTTTTATGAAATAAAGTTAACTTGGTCCATATAACTTGGCCCATATAGTGCTCTATTGCATTTTGTATGGAAATTACGAGGTAACCCAAGTATTTTGATATTTAAATTATCTCTCATCCACAGTGTTTAGTTGTAACATACTCGAGTTGGTAGCTCAGTTTATGTTGTGCATTTTAATAGGTGTCAAGTTAAATGCAATGGTTCAGTTATTACTGTTTGTGTCATAAGACCATTTTTGCTGCAGTATGTTCCTTTGCTGGCTGTGAAAGGATTTGCTGAGGGATACGGCAGTGCCAGGTTATTGAGGATAAAGGACGCTGGGCAGTGTAGTGGTTGTGCAGTTGATGAACAAAGTATTCTCTTGATGGTGTCTAATGTTGTCATTAGGAAGCTGGTTTATCTGTGTGCAGAGGAATTACAGTTTTCCTTTCTTTAGCAGATGAGGAAGTACAAAGTGGGCATCCGTTGATGGCCTGAAGGAAGTGGACTTGAAGGATGATTTCTGCTGTGTTGGATATTCTGGCCACTGGAGTGGTGTGCAATGAGGTTGCAGATAATCCTACTTTATCTTTATTAGGTACTCATTAAGGCATGTTGGAGTCAGAGTGGTTTGAGAGCACTGTGGAGACAGGTGAGGATGAGGTCAAACGCAGGGTGAGGCAGGTTTGGAGACTGTTTATGAGGAGTTGGGCTTATCCACAGGTGAGGTTGGAGTCACATCAGTGTGAGGTTGGGTCAGATTTTGTAGGCATGATAGTTTGGTTTAAATTTTCCAGAGAGAAGGCTATGCAGATGGATTGCTCTGTGGTCTGTGCTTCTTTGAGAATTTATCGCTGTGCTCCACTGGATTTAGCAGCAGTGGGCAGGCAGTCAGAAGGAGGTATGTTATCCAGAGGATTTTTTGTAATCTAGCTGAAGGGCTTGATAGAGCATTGTAAGGTATGAGTGTGTGTTAGGGATGTGAGAGGAACTGGGTCTCATTGTTTAAGCAGAAGTTTGAAGGCCCAACCAAGACATTGTGTTTCTGGGGTTACTAGTGGATCCAGACCATGGTTTATTTGATTTACCAGATGCAAAGGTAATACGTTAAAAAAAAAAATCAAGGGTTGAAATTTTGGGACAAGGGCAGATTAAGGATGTCATGGAGCTCTCCAGGCTGCTGAATTATGCATATTTTGGAGGAAATAGTTTTGGTTCATTATTGCATGGCAGGATGGAAGGATGCATGGAGGAGGGATGTACAGGATAGGGATGTACAGGATGGAAGGACCTTTAGAGGAGGGATGTTTCTATTTGGAATTAGTTTCAGTTTGTTTGGTGTTGAAGGCTCAGTAGGAGAAGTTGTGGGGGGAAACGGTTAACTTTCATTTGGACAATAGGGTAGTGATAAGAGCCTCTGATGCTGTCATGTGAGATGTGTCATGGCTTGTAATGATCAGAAGTGGTACAGGATTCCTGGTCAGCTTTTGATAGGAAGGTGTATGGTAGTGCTTTGCAAGATCTTGCTAAATTGTGTTTAGGCTTGGGACAAGGTAAGGCAGATCATTTGGTCAAGGTGGATTTAGCTCTGATTAGTGTAGTTGCACAGGTGGCAAGAGTTATGTGATTTTACCAGATCTTAGTGGTTCATATGTTTGAAGGGTTGGGGAGGTTTGATAGTGTGAAAACTGATAGACTGTGACTATTGACAAGATAAGTTTTTGAGGCAAGGGTTGATGTTGGTTAAGGGATGTTCATAGGCATTTGCTTTATGGATGTACTGAAGTCATTAAAAGGGCAGTTCATTGGTTAGAAAATGCTATGTTGGTCATCAGATGTTTTATGCCTTATAATAGTGGGTGTGGCAGCTGGATTATTATTAAATTGATCATTTGGAAAGGTAATCTCATTTTGGTCATTATTATATCCTTTAGGCGGCAAAACCATGCAGCAGTTAGGCAGGATGGCATGCGATTGTGCTTGCTTTGTTTCGGATGGCATTGAGCTTTGGTGGTACATTTGGCAGGTAATGACCTGGGAATAATTACAAAGCTTCTACTGGTAGGATATGTGAGAATATGCTTTATTTAAAGAGGTTATACAATGGTATGGGTATTACTTTGGCACTGGAGAGAGATCATCAGTTTAATTCCAGCTACTTAGGCATCTGGCTGCTTTGGGTATTTATATGATAGGGATTTTGGATGTTGATGACATGGATCCAGTTTGGATCAGAGAGGATGGAGTACACCGAATGATGTTTGGCTTCAACCTTTTTATTTATTTTTTGTTTCTCGCTGAATATTAATTGAACTGAAAATTGTGCCTCTATGTCTCTACAGAGAGCTTGTGTCTCTACAGAGATCTTGTTAGAAGTGTAGCCATTGATAGCAGTGGGGGGTAGTTTCACTTTGATATTCTGTGTTTTAGCCTAGGGGATGTCCTGCCTTATATAAGTAATACATTTTGTTTTTATTTTTTCTGCTAAATACTTGAGCTTTGGCTGGCTAAGATCTTCCTGCAATCAACTGGATGTATAAGCGAATTTAAGTACACTTTTATCTGCACTTTTTCATATAGTACTGCATTTAATTTATTTTTGTTTTTCACTAAATATTAATTAAACTGAAAATTGTGGCTCTGTGTCTCTACAGAGAGCTTGTGTCTCTACAGAGATCTTGTTAGAAGTGTAGCTATTCATAGCAGTGGGGGGTAGTTTCACTTTGGTAGTCTGTGTTTTAGCCTAGGGGCTGTCCTGCCTTATATAAGTGGTACATTTTGTTTTTTTCTGCTAAATGCTTGAGCTTTGACCGGCTAAGATCTACCCGCAATCAACTGGACGTATAAGCGAATTTAAGTACACTTTTATCTGCACTTTTTCATATAGTACTGCATTTTATTTACTTTTGTTTCTCACTAAATATTAATTTGAACTGAAAATTGTGGCTCTGTGTCTCTACAGTTAGTTCCCACCCCCCTCCATGTTCTTGTTTTGGTGTTAATCTTGGTGGCTTTAAAAATGCATGCCCCTTTTGTAAATTTGTATTTGGATACTCCTTCTGGGCTCATCTCATTTGCTCACTCAACTGAAGTGTAATGAGATCATATTCTGATTTCAGGCACTCCTACTGTGTAGAAAGAAAGCATTTGGGAAGAAAAAAAAAATTCTAAGTTTTTTTCCTGCCTTTCCTGTAAGTAGTCTAGTCCACATACCGATTTGCTGTATCCAGGTCTATTTGCCTCTGAGCCCCCAAGGCCTTTCTGTGTTGGAGGAAAGCCTTCTAGCTTAATTTTGTTTCTTAGAACTAGCCAGTTTTTTAGTTTCAGCACTCATATCTGTTTCTTTGAGCTCAGCACTTGTTCGGAACTCATTGTAAGCACTAAATATGCTATAAATTACTACAGCACTCAACTTTCCTCACTTGTCTAGAGGAAAGCAGAGTTTAGTACTTAATAAATAAGCACCTATCCGGGCATGTCTAAGGATCAGCTCCTGGTGTTTTCTCCTTTCTACCTGAGGAATCTGAGCATTTTGGGGCAATGCAGCAATTGCCTCATGTACACAGACAGCCCTCGCCTCCTACCACCCAACACTACAACCTGTGAGAGATGCACTTATATAGCCAAACTGGAACCCAAGCTCTCTTCACCCAAGACTGGACTAGACAGTCAAGAGGAGAAAGTAAACACTTGCACCACACCACACTCATCACATAGTCCCTCAAAACCTACACCACCAAAACACAGACATAGAAACATAAAACACACACCTACATTCGCAGAGGCTCTCAATAAAAACCTGCCCAAACAACAGGGACCTCCAAAGCAGAAATGCAAACTCCACCCCCTCAACAAAACTCAAATGACACATAGCCCCCAAACTCAGTGTGCCACTCAACCACAGCCCATAAGGCATAATAACATACCCAACACTCTAGTCACAGGTGACTCTATAGTCAGGCACACTGATGTTCCACTCACCAGGCTAAACAAGGAGAAAGTTACTGTCAGCTGCCTGTCGGGTGCCAGGATCCACCACATAATGCGCATACTCAGGTCACTCCATAACAAGTACAAATATGGCTCTGTCATTGTCCATGTTGGTGTGAATGACCTGAGATGTTCCTCCCTGGACTACATGAAAAGAGAGATGGAGGAGCTCTCCGATCTTGTAGCCCAGACAGGTATGACACTAGCCTTGAGTAGCATCCTGCCATCACCCAGAATGATGCCACAGTGCAAGGACAAAATGATTGACTTCAACAATTGGCTAAGCTTCTGGTGTCATTCTAAGGGGATCCAGTGTTTGTCTGCCTGGGATGACATGATCAATAGACCATGATGCTTTGCCAGAGATGGCCTGCACCTGTCGACCTTGGGATTCTGGATACTGACTAAGGGTCTTGCCACCCCTATAGTGCCTTTTCTAGGCAAGGTTCAAATGTCAAATTCACCATTGTAACAGGTACAAGCAAGCAAATTCTGAGGGCAATGCTACTTAATCCTAGAAGTCTAAACCTCAAAATGCACTCTCTCTCTCGAGGCACTCCTTAAAATGGAGAACATCAACATCTGTGCAGTGAAAGAGACCTGGCTCAAAGCTCCAGAGAACACCCCTGCATTACCAGGCTATAATTCATAACACACATTTTGGCCACCTAACCGGGACCGAAGCATTAAAGGCAGAGGCATGTCCATATTCATTAAGGATATCCAAACCTCCAGGCTAGTTGCACAGCATAATGCATTCAAGATTATCCAAGTGCAACTTAACTATGGGCAAGACCGCAGTTCAAATTGTAGCTTGCTACAGACCCCGCACCATGCCCCAGGATTCCCACTCCTCATTTCTTGATACACTGGAAAATATTAGGGTACAACCCAATACCCTAATAATGGGCGATTTCAACTACCCCACCATTAACTGGGAACTACTCGTGTACCAACTCTTTTGCACAATGTTTTCTGGAATTCATAAATTCCAATGCCTTGGATCAACTTATTCACACCCCCACCAGGGGAAACAATATCCTAGACCTGGTCATTACCAACATGGGTGACCGGTGTTCCACACCAGAGGTCAATTACTCGTTGGTCATATCCGACCACAAGCTAATCACACTAGACATCCACATCTCACCCCCACCCTCCATTAGGGAAACCACCATAAAAAACTTCTCCAAAGCCAAATTCACACTTCGTAAGACAGAGGTGGCAAACGTCATGATACCCATGCAGATGGACAATAGAGGCATGACTACTGAATCCTACACAAATGCACTTTATAAGCACTTGCATGAATGCATGGATCGTGCTATCCCTAACAGAACCAAGATGCTATCCTCCAAAAAAAGGAAGCCAATCTAGTGGTCCTCTGCCATAAACAAACTCTCCAACAAAGAAAGAAACTGTTGCAAAAAAAGAGTAAAATCCCATGACTGGAGAAACTCTCTGGTCAGCCTCAGTAAGAAGCTGAGATCCCTCATAAAATACTTCAAAGTCAGTTATGAAAACAAAATTGCCACTGACTCTAAAGGCAACCACAAAGCATTCTATAGCTATGTCAAGAATCTCAATGGCAACACTCAGATATGCTCTGAGTTACAGCCCAATGGCACTAAATATACAGAACCAACTGATATTGCCAACATCCTGCCAGATAGGTTCAGTGCTAACTTTACCCCCCTCTCACCCCCCTAGAGGGCCCATCTCTATACCGGAAGAATGCAAAGTTCCTGTAATCATGGCTGTACAGGTAAAAAACACACTCTCCAAAGCCATGAACACAGCATCCATGGGATCTGACAATATCCCAGGCTGCATTCTGCATGAACTGCAGAATGAACTGGCACCCCACCTAAGTACCATGTTCAATCATAGCCTCACCTCAAGCTTTGTGCCCACTGAATGGCACACCACATTGGTTATCCCACTCCACAAAGGGGAGCCACAACAGACCCCGGGAACTACCGGTCCGTTAGCCTGATGAGCCTGGTCTGCAAGGCAATGGAACATATCATCATGGAACTCATAGACAAAGACATTGGTAATCTCCAAACTCTGGACCCCATCCAGTTCAGGTTTGTAAAAGGCAGATCATGTCTCCTAAACCTGATAGACTTCTTTGAAGCAGTCACCAAAGCCATAGATGAGGGTAAAGTGGTTCACACAGCCTTTCTAGATCTCACCAAGGCTTTCAACACCATCCCCTACTCTGGAATTATAGATAAACTCACTAAACTAGGTATAAATCCCTATATCACAAGATGGGTTGCCAACTGGCTCACAGACAGAATCCACACTGTGAAAGTAGCAGACTCCAAATCCGACTTCAGACCAGTGACAAGTGGAGTACCACAGGGTTCAGTCTTGGGTCCTCCTGTTTGGTATCTACTTTTCTGAAGTACAGGCTAACACAGAAGGTCTTTGGCTAATAAAGTTTGCTGATGACTGCAAATTAGGAACCATAATCGAAACTCCTAACGATGTGGACATCCTACAAAAGGGCCTCACTGAGACAGATGCCTAGTGTCAAAGCCATGGCCTGAAGCTCAATGCAAAAAAGTGCGTTGTCATCCCCTTTGGTAAAACTCTGTACCCATGAACTACCACATAGGTGGTTGTCTACTTAACACCAAAAGTGTGATAAGAGAACTTGGAACACATGTGGACAGTTGTCTCTCCTTTGATAATCACATCACCACAGTGATCAGGAAATCCTTCTATGTGGCACATCTCACCACAAAAGGTCTCTCATCCAGAAAAAAAGAGGTCATTGTTCCCCTCTACTCATCACTGATTAGACCCATTATAGAGTACAATGCCCCTTTTGGTATGTACCTCACAAGACATTTACAACAACTGGAAAGGCCACAGAAATACCTCACAAAGAGGATTACTGGCCTCAACTGTATACAGATCATCTCAAAAAACTTCAGCTTTACTCCGTCGCATATCGCCTACTCACAGGCGATCTCTGCCTAACATACAAAGCTATTTCAAACCCAGAGCTGTTGGACATGCTCCACTTAAAGAAATCCAAATCCCTCCAAGCTACACACTCTAGGGACCTAAACCTTGTCACCACAATAAACAGAAATGCTGGAGGGATAGATTCCTGTCCCAGAGACTTCCCATACTCTGGAACAGTCTACCTATCTATGTCAAACAGAGATCCTCATTAGCATTCTTTAAGAAAAAATCTTGATTGGATGGGAAATAGGAAATTTACCCTGGGGATCACTTCTGTGGCTCTGCTTGACATGGGCACAGGAAAATAATTTTCTTGGGTGACGAAAGCCAGGGTACCTTTTTGGCTAGGCTTATATAGGCCCTAGGGCCAATAGACTAGTACCTACCTATGGACCTATGAACCTATAAATGGTTAGGTTTATTTTGGAATGTTTTGTTGAAAGTTTTAGAATGAAGGAGGGGGAACAGCCTGGTCAGACTGGTTGGCAGAGTAGAGGGGCAGGCTTGTTCCTCTTTTGTTCCCCCTCTGGTGTTGGATGTTTGTTTCAATTAATTTGGAAATGAAAGCAAGTGATTGGACACTACTTGATAAGTAAATGTAAGCGAGCAAAGGTAAGGACGCTGCTTATTTGGTGAGGCAGAGGGAGGGCATGCTGTCCTAGTAAAGGGGGGCTGGATGTTTCATTCAATAAGTGGAGAATGAAAGTGAGTGATGGGATGCTGCCTATGTAAAAATAAGTGAACGGAGGTAAGGATGCTGCTTATTACTTATTTGGTCAGGGTGAGCGAGGTCACATTGCCCTAGTTAATATGTATATGGATGTTTATGCTGTGATTATAAATTAAATATTGTTCAGTTTATGGATATTTAATAAATGTCATCAAATATCAGTTTGTGTGGTGTGTTTTTTGATGGGGGTGGGGACAAGTAAATATGTTCTAGCAATTTTTTTGATCAAATCTATACTTGATTTACTGGTAAAAAATATGTGTTCTCTTAATGCCATCTCTCAAAGTTGCACTGAACTGGCTATGCATATGAATCCAACTGCCTTATTCAAGGAGGGGATCCAAATTTGTCTTTTCTTCAGCTGTCAGAGTAAACTGTGAAATGTTATGAGGTACTGTCACTGGCCAGTATTCAAAATATACAACTATCAGACTAGTGCTAGAATCAGTCCAACAAGTGTTTTATGCACTTCCTTTTAATGATCTTCTATTTTTGTACTCCTACTCTCCATGCAATCACAGTGCCCCCATCCTCCAATCTGCGATTTAATTTCAATGCTACCTGGTTTCCAAGGGCACAAGGCAAAGAAGGGCAAGAGTTGATTACAGTGGGTCATTATCCTCAATAGATTTGAGAGATTTTCATCTGCGCCTAGTACATCCCTAGGTGCCTAGAAGATGTTTTGCAATGTTTGCTATGCTTAGCTTATCAATGGTGTGCATCTCCACAAAGCCATTTTGCCTAGTTCCAGAGTAATGCTCTACTTGGCAGGCTCATACCTATACTTGCTGCCTTCTTAAATGGAAAGTATGCCTCCAGTTTGAGTAACCATTTTCACTTTTGCACCATGACCCTTTTGATTTAGTGCCCCTCCCCATAGGCAAACTGCCACCAATCATTCATGTCTAACCCACCTCATCAGGCTCCTGCAAACCCATGGTGATAATCAAACCCTGATGTGTTCAGCCTATCAAGATGTAATTCTATGCCAAGAAGCCAGTGAATTCTCATAAATTAGTTTTCAGTTCATGGTGATTTACTAAACCTCAAAGCACCTTGGTACTGTTGATGCTCAATGAGAGTGTTGCCCCTAACATCTTAGTTTTATGGTGATGTGAAGGTGAGTGAATGGCCTGAACAACAATCTAGCATACTGCTGATTAATTTAAAAGTAAATACTATATAAGATCAAATGAGGTTTGGTTTCCACAAAGTGTATAAAATAAGTGCAGTGCATTGGAAATCTTAGTGTACAGTGTCAAAGTGTAGCAGTTCAAGCACTAGCTCCAAGTTGCCTGAATGCTTTCTAGAAGCACAGATTGTAGCACATGAAAACTTGCAAAACTAGTAAGTAACTTAGGACCCTTACCTGTTAATGTCCTGAACTGTGAAATTGCAATTTTGCTTTTTTTTAGCCATTTACCTTTCCTTGAAGCCAATTACATCTTTTTCAGAATCACACTTACTGCTTGTAGTAAATGTCAAATATACCATGGCCACATAGAAGCTGCATCTATTTTTCTCCTTTCTTATCAAATATTTTAGTGTTTTAAATTTTTATTTTTAATTAATTAAAAAAAATAAATAAATATATATATATATATATATATATATATATATATATATATATATATATATATATATATATGTGGGTCTAGGACTAATGCTCAACGACACATTTTCACGAACTGGAAATGGCCAAGCACAGTTTCGTGAATGTGCTTTTTCACTGAAAATTGCACTTTTGCTAAACTGTACTAAAAAAAAAAAAAAAACATGAGGAAATGTCTGTTGCTGAGATCATGGCACAGTCGGGATAAGGCAAAATTCCCCACTGTAGTGCAATCTCTGGTGAGAATATAAAAGTAGGGGTGGTGTGGGAGGGGGGCTTGCCCCCTAAGTAAACATGATTACTGTTTTTTTAATTTTGTTAGGTGTTTGTTTTTAATTGAGTTTTGCGAAAGTGCTTTTTCAGTGAAAAAGCACCTTTGCGAAAATGTGCTCGGCCATTTTCAATTCATATAAATGTGTCATGGAGCATTAGTCCTCTAGCCATATACATGGATCAACAAGTTACTGTATCCTGGTAAAACATCGACACCTAGCCCTGCTGCCACCACTAATAAACCCCCAGAAGAGGTCGCAAATAGTTTCAACCATTTCTTTACTGAGACTATTCAAGCTCTTGCCACCCAACTACCTCCTAGTTCCCCTGACTATAATACCACAAACTCTAGTAGCCAAAACTTATTCAGCTTTAAGCCTGTGTCAACTTCCTTTATCCACAGTCTAATCAAAAAGCTAAAACCCACCACACTCTCTGCTGACCAACTCCCAGCTGAGTACCTGCACATGTCAGCAGATGCCATTGCCTATCCAATCTCTATTCTAATCAATTGCACCATATCAGAAGCCAAAATTCCTATCATCTGGAAAATGTCCTATGTTATTCCCTTACATAAAGGAGGTTCCTCTACTGAATACTCAAATTATAGGATCATAGCCATACTCACTCCACTTGCTAAGATTATGGAGAAATGTATACATAAACAATTCATGCAACACCTAATCCAGAATCACCTTATGGCTGATACCCAACATGGCTTTCGCCCACATCATAGTACTACCACAGCCCTATTGTCCTTCACTAACACCATTAACAATAACCGCAACAATAATCGCACTTTGTCTGCCCTCTTCTTGTATCTTTCCAAGGCATT
Source organism: Protopterus annectens (assembly GCF_019279795.1). Taxonomy (NCBI): domain Eukaryota; kingdom Metazoa; phylum Chordata; order Ceratodontiformes; family Protopteridae; genus Protopterus; species Protopterus annectens. The sequence goes on along the minus strand of NC_056729.1, from coordinate 192,049,354 downwards.
TGATATGGTTGATCATCAACTTATGATTAGGACCCTGCAAACCCTTTGCCTAGATCCTAAAGCCCTTCTTTGGTTTGCATCCTATCTTAATAGCAGACAACAAGCTGTTCTCTGGCAGAATAAGCTCTCTAATCTATTACCAAACACTATTGGAGTACCACAAGGATCTATATTGGGACCACTACTGTTTTCCATCTTTATTAATGACCTGCCTACTATTATACCAAACATCAGCTGTATCCAATACGCGGACGACTCCACTCTTATCTACTCAGCTGTATCTCCCACTGATTTAAAGACGGATACCCATCTACATTCACTGCCATAGAAAACTGGCTCTTCAAGCTTCGTCTACTACTTAATCCCAAAAAAGCTAAAATGCTTGTATTCCCACCAGCCCAAAGGTTTGTACCCTTCTCCTTCACCATAAATGCAAAAGACGGGACAGTCATTTCCCCTGACCCCAGTACAAAATTACTGAGTGTCATTATAGACAATAACTTAAAATGTGACCACCATGTAAATCAGACAATCAAGAGCATCAATAAAAAACTTGGGTCACTCTATAGAATCAAAGCCTTCCTTACCCCTCCAGCTAAAATAGCCATTGCTCGCTCCCACCTACTTTCGACACTGCTATATGCCTCCCCCCTTCTAGCCAATATAAATAAATCTGAGCTTAATAGACTAACAACCTGTTATAATCACATTGCCAGGTTTGCTACAGGCCTAGCATTCAGAACCCATCACTGCATCAACCTCAGACAGCTTGGATGGGTGGAATTTCCTAATCTAATCCAGTACAATCTGCTGATAATGGCAAACAAAATCCTCTACAACCCAGACAATACTCCAGCCCTTAGAAACTCTATCTTCCCCTATAACTCACGACTGCTCCGCTCATCTAATAAGCTCCAAATACAGACAACTAAAATTAACAATGCAGCTGGCATGGCCCTATTTGCAAACTCTAAGTAGAATCTGGAACATACTTCCAGCTGGCATGACCATGCTCTCCTCCATATGCCAATTTAAAGCCACAATTAAACAACATCTGGCATCAAACTGGCTATGCCACTGTGACAAGCCTGGCTAAACCAACAACATGTATGTAATTTATTTATCTGTTAGATATTGTTAATTTCTCCTGACTATAACCAGGGTAATTTCTATCCTATATACTTGTCTATTCAATGCTTAACTATGTACTTTTGGAAATAACCTACTTGCAAATTTGTACTATTTTAGTCTGAATGTATTTTTTATCTGCATTTTCATTTTTATCTGCATTTCTTTTTTATATTATTTTTATTTCTGTTTTTTCATTTTCTTTTATACTTGTATATGTTTAGAGCTTATCTCCCCGGGCCTCCGCTGTAAATAGACTTTGATCCAGTCAGACTGTCCCGGTTAACAAATGTAAAATAAATAAAAATAAAACATGTATATGTATATGTATATGTATATGTATATGTATATGTACACATTTATACACAATGAACAATTCACAGTTGTTTGCACCAACACACACACACCAACAAACAAAATCAGGTATTAAGCCAAAGTGTGGTACAGGGAAAGGCAATGGTCAAAAAATATGTCAGAATTGCAAGAACTCAAAACCTACACCGATGGCCCATGTTCCCACATACAAAAGCAGACTAAACAGGACGAAAATCATTTGCACAACAGGATATAAATTTCAAGAACAAGAAGTAACCACGTTGCACAAAACAGCACTACAAATGAATCTGTCTGAGCTTCTAGCTAAAAAAGGCAGGCACACATGCAACTGTGAGATCAACTAGCCCCATTTCTCATTGAAACAAAACTGCTATGCACCACTGATTTATTGACGGAGCTACTTAGCAAACATGGAACCTTGAGTAATGAAAATACACAGTCAATAAATGTAATTATATATTCATTAGGCAAGAAGATATATGACTTAACTTCAAGAATCGGTGACATGGAACCACGACTGTCTCAGCTTGAGTATAACCTGAGCAGAGATGAAACTGTCATTAAAGCTATCCAAGTACACTGAAGGAGCCAAAGAAAACCACAATTAATAAGGGATGCAAATCCTATTTAATGTCTTAATCTGCAGCCTTCCTGAAGGACTCCTGGTGGTGTAGGGCCTCCAGATGGATGGTAGAGATCCGAAAACTAGTAGGATCCAACTATCTAGTAGGTGAGTTCATACAGGGTCAGGATGTGCACACCTAACTGTCATGCACCTTTGACAGTCTACATCAATACAGGTTATTGCATGTTAAAAGGAAAACTAGGATTATCTGAGAATTATCTAGAGTGAGATGGTGATGTCCATTGTACCAGATATGGCCTTTTTGATCTGCAAGAAATGTCAGCCATTGAGACCACTTGTGAAATATCTTATTGACATGAGCATCTCTTTTAAAAAAGCTTTCCAACATAAATTATCATTTATGTAACAGAAGCCACTACCAAGCTCTGGTCATATAAAGCCTTCTAAAATTCAGAAATTTTTGCTCCAACTATGGGGGAGGACATGCAAACAATTAAGTCAGAGCTTATTGATTGTATGGTAAGTAAGTAAATAAATCATTCCTATGTCTCCTTACAAGGAGCTAATTTGATAACTTACTGTTTGTTTACAATCTGACCAGAAGAAGCTAACATTTGTGTGCACAGAATTTCTCTGAGCTCTTGGATTGCTTGTGACAGTTCTTCATATGTTTTTTGTGGACTGCTCAATGGAATTGTGCAACTTGAGGATCACTTACTCTGTTGAATATCATGGCACTTATCTGTACAAGAGTTATGGTAGACAGAATGCTTAACTGAAAAGACACATTGCAGTGACAAGCCTTCCCAGAAAAAAAACATAATTTTACAGCCAAATGAGTGGATTCATATGCAATGCATCTTTCCCATAGTAAATTTGGTGGTGTTGTATGGACATCCCACATTAAAACTGGTGGTGTTATATGGACACCCCACATTAAAACTAATGGTGTTGGATGGAAGTTACACTAGCAATATTTTATACTGGGACTCCTCTTATGTAAAGGTAGGTCATACTACATTGTACCAGCCTTGCTGCAAAGTAAACTGCAGTGATGTTTCCACCCATTTATAGGGTCACTACTTGCTACTGCACTTGTAGTTATGAAGGTAAGCCAAAAAGCCTTTTTACATTTACACATCCTGTCAATGCAAACATTACTAGAACAACAGGTCTGCTTCAATGTGCATTTAGGTTCATAGGTTCATAGGTTCATATTAGGCTATCTGTCCTAGGGCATTTATAAGCCTAGCCAGAATGTGTTTGGCTTTCGCCACCCATTTTAAATTTATTTTGCTATGCCCTTTTCCGAGGTTAGTATACTGTGCCTCTGTCTAACAGTGACACAGAAGTGATACCTGGGGTAAACCTACGATCTCCCATCCACTCACCAAGATTCCTCTTGAAGAGAGTCAATGAGGGACTCTGCCTAACCTGGACTGGGATTTTATTACAGAGTGAAGGGAGCCTCTGGGTTATGAATCTGTCCCTCCAGCATGTCCTATTTATTTCAGTGCTGACGTTAAAGTCTCTCAAGCGCGTAGCTCGATGGGATTTGGATTTTCTGAGGTGTAGCATGTCCATTAATTCCGGGTTGGACATGGCTTTATACGTCAGGCACAGATTGCCTCTGAACAGGCGGTATGCCACTGAGTAGAGCTGGAGTTTCTTTAACCGGGCAGCATATAGCATCTGTCTGAGCCCTTTGATCCTCTTGGTGAGGTACTTTTGGGGTCTTTCCAGTTGCTGCAGGTGTCTGGTAAGGTACATCCCAAAAGGGGCATTGTACTCAATTATGGGCCTGATGAGGGATGAGTAAAGAGGCACGATGACCTCCCCTGATCTAGATGTGAATCCCTTCATGATTAGGTGGGCTATATAAAATGTTTTTCTAACCACTTTGGCCATGTGGTTGTCAAATGAGAGATTGCTATCAACTTGGGTCCCCAGGTCCCTAATTACTTCTTCTGTATTTAATGGATTACCACCTATGTGGTAATTTGTGGGCACGTTGTTTTTGCCAAAGGGGATGACTATGCACTTTTTGGCATTTAGCTTGAGGCCATGGCTCTGGCACCAGTTGTCTGTTTCTATGAGGCCCTTTTGGAGGATGCTTGTGTTGGCTGGAGAGTCGATTATGGCGCCCAGTTTGCAGTCATCTGCGAACTTGGTCAGCCACAGTCCTTCCGTGTTGGCCTGTACCTCCGAGAAATATATACCGAACAAGAGAGGTCCCAGGACTGAGCCTTGTGGGACACCACTTGTAACTGGTTTGGAGTCTGATATGGCTCCAGCAATTCTAACCATGTGGGTTCTGTCCTTGAGTCAGTTTGCAATCCATCTAGTGACATAGGGGTTTATATTTAAGCTGGTGAGCTTATCTATAATGCCCGAGTGGGGTATTGTATCGAAGGCTTTTGCAAGGTCCAGGTAGGCTGTGTGGACCACCTTCCCCTCGTCAATGGCCTTGGTGACTGTTTCAAAGAAATCAACCAGGTTTAAGAGGCAGGATCTGCCCTTAACAAAGCCGAACTGGGTAGGATCCAGTGTCTGTAGATCCCCAATATCTTTATTTATGAGGTCCATGATGATCCTTTCCATAGCTTTGCAGACTAAGCTAGTCAGGCTTATGGGGCGATAGTTTCCAGGATCCGTTGAGGCACCACCTTTATGGAGAGGGACCACTGTTGCTGTACGCCACTCTTTGGGCACATATCCTGTAGAAAGGCTGAGATTGAACAGTAGTTTTATGTTTGGGTTTAGCTCTTCTTGGAGTTCATGTAAGACGCAGCCTGGGACACCGTCTGGTCCCATTGATGCTGTGTTTTTTGCTTTGGAGAGGGTGGCTCTTACCTGAGCATCTGAGATGTCAGGGGGGCAGCACTCTGCTGGGATAGATATTTGCCCTTTTGGTGGAGAGGGGGGGGAGAAGTTTGCGCTGAACCTGTCAGCTAGGATGTTGGCAATGTCTGTGGGTTCAGTGTATTTTTTGTCATTTTGGACTAATTCTGAGCATATCTGAGAATTACCACCCAGGTTCCTAACATAACTAAAGAAAGCCTTGTGATTATCCTTAGTGTCCTGTGCAATTTTTTTCTCGAAGCTGGCCTTAGACAATTTTGTAAGTGCCCGTAGTTTTTCGCTAATACTGATCAGTGATGCCTTCCCTTTTGGGATTTTGCTCTATCATTTAGTAGCTTCCTCCTTCTATTGTATAGTTTGTTTATGGCTGGGGTCCACCAGACAGGACATCTGCCTTTGGAGGATTGGGTCTTGGTTTTATTTGGGATCGCATGATCCATGCATTCCTGAAGGTGTTCATAGAATGCATTTATAAAGGATTCTGCGGTCTGGGCCATATTTTCCACAGGCCCAGGGGCTTTGAAGGATTCCACCTCGGTTTTGAGGAGTGTGAAATTTGCTTTAGAGAAGTTTTTCACTGTGGTTTTCTGGGCAGGGGGTGGGGTCGGGATGTGAATATCCAGTGAGATTAGTTTATGGTCTGATTTTACCAGTGAGGGATACACTTCTGGTCTGGAGCATAGAGTCCCCATGTTGGTGATGATCAGGTCCAGTATGTTTTCCCCTCTTGTGGGAGAGGTAACAAGTTGTTCCATAGCATTTGAGTTTATAAATTCTAGGAACCTTTGGGCTAGGGTGTTGGAGCTAGAGTAATGCCCCCAGTCTATGTTTGGGTAGTTGAAGTCGCCCAATATAATGGTGTTTGGAGAGACCTTCATATTTTCCAGTGTTCTCAGGAAGGCCGAGTGAGGTTCCTGGGTTTGGGAGGGTGGTCTATAGCAGGCTATAAACTGGAAGGCAGTTTTACCCACTGTTAGTTGCACATGGATAGTCTCTGGTGCTTCGTGCTTTGCCACCAACCTGGAGGTGTGGGTATCTTTGATGAATATCGATACTCCCCCTCCTTTTGTGGTTCGGTCCAAGTTTTGGGGCCAAAAAGCATGGTATGAGGTATAACCTGGTAGTGCTGGGGTGCTCTCCGGAGCCCTGAACCAGGTTTCTGTTACTGCACAGATATCGATTGTTCTCCATGCTAAGGAGAGTTTCAAGTGCATGCATCTTGAGGTTTCGACTTCTGGCGTTGAGTAGCATTACTCTTCGTTTCTTATCCCTTGTGATACCTATGGAGGTGGGTTTGTCTTTTGAGCCTTGCCTAAAAAAGGCACTATGGGGGTAGCAAGATCCTTTGCCAATATCCGAAAGCCCAGGGTTGACAAGTGCAAGCCGTCCCTAGCGAAGCATCGTGGCTTGTCGAGCATATCATCCCAAGCTGACAGGCATTGGATCCCCTTTGAATAACACCAGTACTTAAGCCAATTGTTGAAATTGATCATCTTGTCTTCATATTGTGGCATCATTCTTGGTGAGGGTAAGATGCTACTCAAGGACAGGGTCATACCGGCCTGGGCTACATGCTCAGAGAGCTCCTCTATGTCTCTTTTCATGTAGTCCAGGGAGGTACGTCTCAGGTCATTCACACCAGCGTGGACAATGACTGAGTCATATTTGTACTTGCCTTGGAGTGACCTGAGTGCTTGTGTTATGTGGCGGATCCTAGCGCCCGACAGGCTGCTCACCGTGACCCTCTCCTTGTTCAGCATGGTGAGTGGGACGTCAGTGTGCCTGACGATAGAGTCACCTATTACAAGTGTATCAGGTGTGTTGTTTAGTCTTAAGGGCTGTGACTGTTCAGCACACTGGCTTTGTGAGATATGTGTTGCACGTGTTTTGTTTTGGGGTAGCGGTTGCTTGGGTGTCTGCTTTGGAGGTCTCTGCTGCTTAGGCAGATCTTTATTTAGAGCCTCCGAGTATGTTTTTGTGTGATTATGTGTTTGGTTTGCTGTCGTGGTAGGTCTATGTGAGACTGGAATTGTAGTGAGTGTGGTTTCCTTCCCCTCCTGACTGGTTATGCCAGTACTGAGTTGAGAGAGCTTAGCCTCCATTTTGGCTACATGGTTGCATCTCTCACATGTGTTGGAATTTGTTGGGAGGAGGAGAAGGTTGTCTGTGTACATGAGGCAGTTGTAACATTGCCTCAAGATTCCCAGATTCACCAGCTGGACCAGAGAGGAGATTGACAACTGACCTTTGGACATGCTAGAATAATATTGGGAATTCCTTTATAATTGAAAACAAGGGCCAGTGGGGAGTGAGGGTGTAGTGCTTTTAATTTTTAGTGCTGACTTATATAATTGCTTTAGTGAGCAAGTGCCAGGTAACTTAAGTGCAATGTGTTACAGGTAACTTAAATGCTAAAACGACAAACAGTAACTTTCTTTCAACAAGGAAATAAGTACAGTAAGCAATGCAGATATCACTAGTGATCCACAGAAGTGCTGAGAAGCCGTGTATTAGGTGGAATTAGCGTTCCAGGGAAATAACAAGCAAACAAACGACAAGCATATAAACAAAGCTAGATTCAGCAGGCCTGGATCTAGTCTATGCTACAGCAAACAAGGTGTACCAATTTCAATAAGATACAGTTCAAATATTCAGGCACTATAAACCTTTAACCAGAAATTCCCAGCTCAGAAGGGCAGAGTCCAGCCTCTTCTCCCACAAGAGTGCAGACCACGAACCTTCTTAATGTAAAATAACTGGCCTGAAGCCCAAGTGCTTAAACCAGAACTAATACACTTTAAGAATAACAGACACTGGGCTCTCAATCAGCAGTTCCCAACTTAGAAGAATGAAAGCTACCTGTCCTGCCACCACAGTGCATGCCACAAACCGTCCTAATGTAAAACAACTGGTCTGAAGCCCAAGTGCTTAATCCAAAAGACTTAGAATGATAGCTACACTTTAATCAAGTTACTACCAAGCAGTAATAAATACAATTGAATACTTTAGAGAATGCCTGGATTAGTGCTCAAGTTACACAAACAAAGCTAGATCCAGCAGGCCCGAATCCAGTCTTTGCCACAGCAAACAAGGCACCAACTTCAGTAAGAAGCAGTTCAGATATGCATGCACTATAAGCCTTTAACCAGAAATTCCCAGCTCAGAAGGGCAGAGTCCAGCCTCTCCTCCCACAAGAGTGCAGACCACGAACCCTCTTAATGTAAAATAACTGGCCTGAAAGCCCAAGTGCTTAAACCAGAATTAATACACTTTTAGAATAACAGACACTGAGCCCTCAATCAGCAGTTCCCAGCCTAGAAGGATGTAAGCTACCTGTTCTGCCACTACAGTGCAGACCACAAACCCTCTCAGTGCAAAACAACTGGTCCGAAGCCCAAGTGTTTAAACCAAAAGGCTTAGAATGAGTTACACCAAGCAGTAATAAATACAATTGAGTACTTTTAAGATGATGCAAAAGTAAAATAAAGTAGGTAGAAACACAAGTACAGTAAAAGCAGATGAAATTTTTTTTTTTTTTCTGAACAAGTGCTGAGATCAAAGAAACAGATTTGAGTGCTGAAACTAGAAAACTGGCTAGTTATAAGAAAAAAAAAACTAAGCTAGAAGGCTTCCCTCCAACACAGAAGGGCTTGGGGGCTCAGAAGCCTACAAATAGTCTATACCACTTAACAGGAAAGGTAGGAAACAAGCTTACATTTTTTTTTTCTGTTTCCCAGATGCTCTCTTTGTACACAGTAGGAGTGCCTGAAATCAGAATATGATCTCACTGCACTCAGTTGAGTGAGCAAATGAGATGGGCCCAGAAGGCGTATCCAAACACAAATTTACAAGAGGGGCGGGCAGTTTCAAGGCCACTAAGATTAACACCAAAACAAAAACAGGAAGGGTGGGTGGGACTAACTGAAGAGCAGAGTCAAAACTTCCAGTTCAGTTAATATTCCTGCAACACAGTTAAAATCAATTTAAATACTGTATTTTTTTGGGGGAAAAAAGTGCATAAAAAGGTATTAAATTCTCTTATACGTCCAGTTGAATACAGCAAGTTCTTAGCCGACCAAAGCTGAGGTTTCTAAGCAGAAAATATTTCACACTGTACCACTTAAATAGGCAAGGACAGGAAATCAAAGAATGTGGCTACCCCCACACCTGTAATTACTAGCAAATAACAAAATTCAGCAAACACTGACTAACTTCCAGTTCAGTTAATATTCCTGCAACACAGTTAAAATCAATTTAAATACTGTATTTTTGAAAAAAAAAGTGCAGATAAAGGTACTTAAATTCTCTTATACGTCCAGTTGAATACAACTAGTTCTTAGCCGGCCAAAGCTGAGGTTTTTAAGCAGAAAATATTTCACACTGTACCACTTAAATAGGCAAGGACAGGAAATCAAAGAATGTGGCTACCCCACACCTGTAATTACTAGCAAATAATAAAATTCAGCAAACACTGACTAACTTCCAGTTCAGTTAATATTCCTGCAACACAGTTAAAATCAATTTAAATATCTAACATTACTGACTGAGTGCAATCATCATAGATTTATCAGAAAGTTTAAAAAAATGTGAGAGACACACAAATTAGGAATTCTTCCACTAAAGCATTTACATAGGCCTACATTTGTAACCACAATTAATCAGTCCATATAATCTTCACACATCCCTCTAACCTTAAAGCTAATACAAATACATAAGATCACAGACTGCCGCCAAATGTCTGTGCAGTGTAAAACTGCCTACTACTTGTATAACGTGAGAAAGGTGTCCCAATGTAAAGTACTGCTGCCACTTAGACTGACAAGATCACCCGCACATAGACAGCTGATCTCAGAGACAATGGCCAGAGTATTCAACAGTCTGACACAGGAAACCATTAGCAACCCAGCAGTCAATATTTTCAACTTGAATTATCCCAGAATGTAATTGAGATTAGCGGCTTTAGATCTGCTAGACTTTATCCTAATAACTAACATGGCAAGACATATGAAGCTTAACAACTAGGATACGTCAATGTATATTGCATCTTACTTGATTGAACAGTAAGTGAACATAGCTGCAAACTACACGTATAAGCTCTTGTTTTATTTGGAGTTATTTATTGTGTTCTTCATTTAATTAGCCCTTGTGGTGGCTACCCCAGCAAGATGGCTGGTGTAGTAGAAAGGATAACAATTCACTCCTTTTAGCAATAGTACTAGTACAGATAATGCTGGCAAGAATGGGTATGCCTAAACTGCGCAGAGTTATTATAAGGGTGGTTAAGGATATTATTGTGCTATCTTATTATATGAGGACTAAAAGGGGCTGTGATTTCAATATCTTATTTAAGACACAGAATGTGACTCTGATGACTTCTCAAAGCAGAAACACTTAACAATTTGCATGCTAGTGACATATTCTTTGCAACCTGGAAGTAGCATATGTATGTTAATGAAAGTTTTCATTTATGTTTGGGCTTCTGAAGGGTTATAGGCTAATTACTCTTACCCACATAGGCTAGTTGTCAATTTTGTTGTAGCAACTGCCATTATAATTCTAATAAGCACATATAGTCAATGTATTATTTTTATCACTTGTGGTGTTAATATTCAGTAAAAAATGTCTACCACGTTGTTTAGCACATTGTTAGCGTACTGTAAACTGCCAAATCTTGGCACATCATGAACAAACTGGTTGTAGAGCCTTTATGTATATTTTTTAAATTTTAAAGACAATTAGTTCATGTACTGCTACTCTACACTCTTTTTCTTAGGAAACTTGGATTGTGGATGAAAAAGGTCAGGTGAACATCCCACCTGCTCCCTTAACAAATGCACATAAATAAACGGCAGTACCAAGTGCTTTGAAAAAACATGTGCAAGTTATTACAGTAAATATTATTTTGTGCACTGCCACTCCGCATTCTTTCACCTTAAGAAGTTTGGGTTGTAGTTGAAAATGTTCATTTGGCCATCCCATCTATCTGGAAAAATAAATGTAATTAAATAAATGCACGGAGAAACAATCAAGCAAACAAACAAATAAGTGATAGCACAAAGTGCTTTGTGGGCCACTATGTGTAAAAGTGTTTACTGTACTGGGAAAAGCAGCAAGTCAGAAATGTTTGCTTTATGAGCAGTAGAGCACAGGTTAAATGGAGATAATCAGCAAAGAGTACCAATTTTGAAGGATTTATATGTGGCCTTATGGTTCAGCCAGTAGAGTGTCTTGGGAGTCAGAGTTTGGAATTCAGGCCCAGAGATTCCTGGAATTTGTAAACACAAATGCAATGATTCAGCTAGTGCATGCATTGACCAGGGTGTGAACATCCTTAATCTGGTCCTCACAAATATGTGAGAATGCTACAGTCCTCACTAAAGTAATGTCCTTACTGGTCAGGTAAGACGATAAACTTGTCTACTTTGAAATAAATATAAAACCTGGGATCTCAGCTTACCCTAGAACATTTAGAAATTATTCTAAAGTAAACTTCCTACTATTAAGTAATACTTTAACAAAATTTCAAGCCCCTCAAACCCAGATAATACCATTACCTCTATGGAATTGCACACAAAATCCCTGTACAATCATATTAATAGCTGCACAGAAACATCTGTACCTACCCAGAATAAGCAAAAGACAAACACAAAAAACAGGTCAGCCTGCTGGAATCTCAACATCAATAGGCTATATAACAAAAGGAAGAAATCATGGCAAAAATTAAGAAGTGCAATGCCTAACAAGGTAAAAAATCCTTCATTAATCTAATATAACAACTCTGAGGGCTAATCAAGTCTACCAAAGCCAAATTTAAGGTAATCATAGCCTCCCAGGCCAAAGACAATCTTAAGGCATTCTTCAGCTATGTCCACAGCCTCAAAGGCAAAACATAAAAATGTGTTGAACTAATTGTAAATGTAACCATTTGTACTGAGATGAAAGATATATAAAATCTACTGACAGAAAAATATACCACCTCTCAACCAAAACACTCTTCAGAAAATACCCTCAACCATAACTCACCAAACTATCTCTAGGGAACAGGTTCTCAATGCACTCTCCAGTCCAAGAACACAGCATCCATTGGTCATGATATTTCATAATGCCTCCTTAATAGTGTGAAACATGATCTGTCAGAACCACTAGAATCAATATTTAACTGTAGCCTCCAGACAGACTTAGTGTCAAGCAAATGTAGGACTGCAACTGGCATCACTCTGTACAAAAAATGAGTACTTAGGAAGTTTAAGAGAGGGGGTATAGGAGATGGATAAGTAAGGGAAAAGAATGAATAAGGAGTGAGTCTTTGGTTAGACAGGGAATGGTGGTTTTGCTAAATGTGTCTGATGGTGCAGTGCTGTTTGTGATCGAAGAAGACAAGTAAGGTTAGTGACTTGGAGGTATTATCAGGTAATGCTTTGAGATGTGAAATATTTACATGAGGCTTCTTTGAAAAAGGTACTTTTTTAATGTTTTGTCTGAATTTATTGAATGGAGAAGTGAATTGGAATGCTAAAGGGAGAGATTGCTAAATCTGAAAGGACATCAGTGAAACTGAGTTAGCTTCATGGGATGGTGAGTTTGACAAAGGATTGCGATTTTAGGTTATATGCTGTGACTCATCTGGTGAGTCATCTTCCAAAGAAATGTAGTGTTTCATTGTTTATCAGCTGATACATTAATGACACCATGAGTAATGCGCATCATTCTTTTTACAATCTGGCTTTGTTTTGAATTGTGCAGTGATATATTTTGAGGGGAAGTAAGGACGATGAACCTACGGATGTAGTTTGTAGTAGTTTGGAAGGTGGACAGATTTTTATTGGGTGTTGTATCTCAAGGGGCAATCCATACTCTAGTTGTGTCAGCATGGTTCCTTTGCCTATTGCCTTTTTGCTATCAGGCACTTGGAAGTGTGAGATTTATTACTGCAGAATACTGGAGTGCTCATTTTGGCCTTTGTCATTAAGAGATGGTGCAGGACATATAGGTACTACTCAAGCCAGTTGCCTAGGTATTTATAGGGAGTGTGGTAGTTTTTAATGGTATTTAATATTGTCCAGTTTTTGGAGACTGTAGAGTTTTTGTCTGGAAACAAAAATCACAGCTTTTGTATTCTTAGTATCAGTGATGAAACTGTTTGATAATTAGTGGGACAGGATACTTTGAGAAGTCTTTCAGTGCTAGAATGTGATGAGTCAACTCTGTAGATGAGAATGTCATCTATATAGAATTATCAGGGATGTTTCGTGTTTGCTGGTAGGTTGTTTATGAAAAGACAAAACAGTAAGGGTGATTAAATGGATCCTTGGGGTATGCCTTTGGAAGTGGGAGCTATGCTGCTTGACCCTTTACTCATTTGGTCTTTTAATGCCATCTTGGCAAGGAAGTTTTAAACCATGGTAGTGAATTTGAGGTAATACAAGCAGATGTTAGAGAGAGAAGGAGGAAATAATGATCTACAAGAATTAATGCATTGGTGAGGTTGATGAATACATCAGTTAGACTGCTTTTGTATATACCTTGCAGTGTATCATCTGTCAACATATATGTGGATATAAAGATACAATATCCAATCCAGAATCCATATTGTTGTGGAGATAGGATGCTACAATTTTAATGTAGTAAGTTAATTGCATAAAATATTTTTTCAAGAATCTTTCTGAGATAGGGGAGTATTCTTATTTTTCGAAAATTAGTGGTATCTTTTGTTTTATGGAACATTAGGTTTGAGACTGACTATGGTCAGTTTCCATTGAATGGGAGTGGCATTTTGAGTGAGGCCAAGGGCCAGATTCAACAAACCCTACACTAAGTGTACACTAAGTGTACACGATATGTATTCAATAAAATTCTTACCACAATTTCTGTGCTTTCTAGTCACTCAGAAAGATTACACTAAGTGTACATGTATTCTACACTCTTTGGTAACCTTTATGAATAATAGCAGAACAGAAATAAAATGACCACAGCTGAGGAATGAAAATAGAACTCCAAATTTAATGAAACAAGGTAGAAAGTAAGCGCTTTCGCAATCTCACACTGATCGCTTCTTCAAACTCTTTTACGTTTGCTATATCCCTTAGGTGTTCTAATATACATTCCTTAAAACTTTTATTTGTCTTTCCTATGTAGAATACACAGCAGTCTTTGCAAAAGCAAAAATAAACTAAGTGCTGTGTCCTGCAATCAGCATAGAAATTCACCTCTATGTTAAAGTCTTGTGTTGGATGTCTAAAGACAAAATTAGGATAGATATGGTTACATGCCATGCAGTTCCTGCATGGAAAAGTCCCTTTCCTCTGGGAGGTGATCTTGTTCCTGCTGAAACTTGGTTTATAGCATAGTTGCCTTTAGTGACTTCTTATTCATAAAGGAATATTGTGGTCTACTATCACACCATCAAGTTAATTTACAGATTTTAGTATGCCCCAATTTTTCTCAAAGATTCTGCAGAAAATTCCTATATTGCTTGAATACGTGTATTACTTTTGCTCTCAGAGTAAAAAGGTCTGCCTTTCAAATTACGTTCTGCATACATTTAATTGATATTAGTTCTATATCTTTTTCACTGTAACCTCTTTCACTAAATTCTCTTTTCAACATGGAGACTGCATTGTCTAAGCCAACTTTGGTGTTATGTAGGCGACTAATTCTCATAAATTGTTCCTTAATGACATTTTTATTGACATGCCTTGGATGCATACTAGTTTTGTGCAGGACATTATTCTTCCTACTTGGTTTCCTAAAAAGACTGGTAGCTATATCCATTTGTGAGGTTCTCTGTAATCTAACATCTAAAAAAACAATTAAATCTTTCGAATACTGAAATGTAAATCTCAAGAATTCAGTGGCTGTATGTAGATAATCAATGAATTGTTCCAATCTATTAGGTGTACCCCCAACAAAAGGAAGACATCATCAACAAAACGTACATACACGTATTAAACAGAATAATGTGGAGCGCAAGATTAGTTTTCCAATCACCTAATTTTCTGCAGAATCTTTGAGAAAAATTGGGGCATACTAAAATCTGTAAATGAACTAGATGATGTGGTAGATAGTAGACCACAATATTCCTTTATGAATATGAAGTCACTAAAAAGGCAACTATGCTATAAACCAAGTTTCAGCAGGAACAAGATCACCTCCCAGAGGAAAGGGACTTTTCCATGCAGGAACTGCATGGCATGTAACTATATCTATCCTAATTCTGTCTTTAGACATCCAACACAAGACTTTAACATAGAGGTGAATTTCTATGCTGATTGCAGTACACAGCACTTAGCAGTCTTTGCAAAAGCAAAAATAAACTATGTATTCTACGTAGGAAAGATGAATAGAAGTTTTAAGGAACGTATATTAGAACATCTAAGGGATATAGCAAACATAAAAGAGACCAATGCCCTGGCAAGACATGTGCAGGAAGTAGGTACACAACATATCTTTAGTTTTATGGCATTAGAAGTTTTAGAAGAAAATGTTAGGGGAGGTGACATGAAGAATAAAGTGGAGATAGCTGAACAGAAATGGATTTTACTATTACAAACTGAAAAACTACCTGGGTTAAACAGTGCAGTGTCACTTAAACCTTTTCTGAAGGCTAGACCACTTAAATACTGAATTTATTTATTATTTTTAGGAGTAGAGACCTATGCATTTATGGAATCATATGTACTCATTATTAAATTATATTTTAATTGTTTTTATCAAATGTTTTTTTCATAAAGCATTCTCCTATGGATAATTCAGTGTGTTACTTTAAAAGTTAATCAGACTATTTTTATTGTTACTTGTGATTGGTCTTAATTAGGTTTAAATATGGTGACCTCACCTGTTTTGTAACAGAGTCTGAAGAAGCGATCAGTGTGAGATCGCAAAAGCACTTACTTTCTACCTTGTTTCATTAAATTTGAGTTCTATTTTCATTCCACCGCTGTGGTCATTTTGTTTCTGCTCTGCTATTAGTTGCTCTGAGGTGAATATTGAGTGTTATCCAGCTCTAGGACATGTTTCATTCTTCTAACCTTTATGAATCCCTGTCAGTATTCAAAGCTGCAAGAATATAAGTAGGAAAACTAAAATTAGGAGGAAGAAGGTGTGAGGTATGTCTGCGTTGTCTGTTCACCCAGGACAGTGTACACTTAGTGCAGGCTTTATTGAATCCCGAGGAAAGTTTATAGAGGTGTCTATGTAAGTATACACAGTGGTCTTTACACAGCGGTAAAATACAGGGCAGTAGGTAATCAGCCCCTGTAGGGACACATTTTGGGATTTGTTGCAATATCTTAATTTCTTTTTAGTAGTATTTTGAAGTAGAATGGTAGGGTATAGAGGGTGGATCTGTGGCTTCACTGGATTGATGTAGGGAAGTTTTTACTCTGAGTGGTAGAAACTTCTGCACAGAAGTTTTTAGGGTGTTGCAGCCTTGGGATAGTTTGTATAAAACTATTCTGTGTGCAAAGTCTGTGGGTGGTTCTGCCTGTATTATTCACTATTATTCAAACTAGTATTATAGGTTCATAGGCTGATAGGTGTGTACTAGGCTAGTGGCCTTGGAGCCTTTACAAGCCTAGCCCATAGGATTACCCTGCCATCATGCCACGCAACCTTAGTTCCCAGTGCCTCTGTCAAGTAAAGCCACTGGAGTGATCTCTGGGGTGAACTTTCTATTTCCCACCCACTCATCAAGATTTCTCTTGAAGAAGTCCAGAGAGGTGCTCTGCTTGACATGTATGGGAAGTCTATCACATATTATGGGCAGTCTCTGGGTTATGAACCTGTCCCTCCAGCATGTTCTGTTGATTGTGGTAATGAGGTTGAGGTCTCTTGTGCGTGTGGTGCAGAGATATTGGGATTTCTTTAGATGTAGCATTTCTAATAGAGTTGGGTCAGACATGGCTTTGTAAGTCAAGCAGACATCACCTCTAAGTAGGAGATATGAGACAGAATAGTTGGAGTTTTTTTAGTCTGAACATATAGGACAAATGTTTAAGGCCTAGGATCTCTTTGTGAGGTACTTTTGCAGCCTCTCCAGTTATTGCAGGTGTTTAGTGAGGTACATGCCAAATGGGCATTATACTCAATGATTGGCCTAATGAGAGAAGAGTAGAGGGAGACAATGACCTCTTTCTTCCTGGATGCAAAACCCTTAATAATGAGATGTGCCACATAGAAGGACTTTCTGACCACAGTGGCAATTTGGTGGTCAAAAGAGAGGTTGCTGTCAAACAGTGTTCCCAGATCTCTTATAATGCCTTCTGTGTTCAGTGGACTACCATCGATGTGGTAATTCATGGGAAATGGGTTTTTCCCAAAGGGGATGATGACACATTTTTTGGCATTGAGCTTAAGGCCATGGTTCTGACAATCGTTAGTCTCACTGTTGCCTTTCTGTAGGATGTCAACATCACTTGGGGAGTTAATAATAGCTCCCAACTTGCAATTATCTGTGAATTTTGTCAGCCAGAGTCCCTTCGTGTTGGCCCTGACTTCAGAGAAGTAGATATCAAACAGGAGAGGACCCAGGACCGAAGCCTGTGGGACTCCACTCATGACTGGTCAGCAGTCTGACTTGGAGTCAGCTGCTTTCACACTGTGGGTTCTACCTGTGAGCCAGTTTGCAACCCACCTAGTGATATAAGGGTTGATGCCTAGCCTAGTGAGTTTTTCTGATTCCTAAGTTGAGAATGTTATCAAAGGACTTGGTCAGATCAAGGTAGGCTGTATGAACCACCTTGCCTTCATTCACAGCTCTGGTGACTGACTCAAAGAAGATGACCGAGTTGAGCAGGCACGATCTACCCTTTACAAAACCAAACTTTGTGGGAACCAGAGTTTGGAGATTTCCTATATCCTTGTTTATTAAGTCCATGATGGTGCATTCCATAGCCTTGCATATCAGACTCATCAGGCTAATGGGGCGATAGTTCCCTGGGTCTGAAGTCCCTCCTTTGTGGAAAAGGATGACTGTAGCAGTGTGCCATTCGGTAGGGACAAAGCCTGAGATGAGGGTGTGATTGAACAGGGCACATAGGTGAAGTGCCAGTTCACTTTGTAGTTCAAGTAGAGCACAGCCAGGGATATTGTCAGGTCCCATAGAAGTTGTATTCTTGGCCTTGGACAGTGCTGTTTTAACCTGTGCAGCAGTAATACTGGGTGCCTGGCAATCTTCTGGTATTGTGACTTGTCCCTTGGGGGGAGAGTGGGGTAAAGTTGGCACTTAATCTGTTGGCCAGTATATTGGCAATATCTGTTGCCTCAGTATAGGAGGTACCATTGTGCAGTAGCTCAGAGCAAATCTGGGTATTGCTGTGGAGATTCTTTATAACTATAGACGGCCTTGTGGTTGTCTTTAATATCTGCTGCAATTCTGTTTTCAAAGCTATCCTTAGAGGATTTGATGAGGGATCTCAACTTTTTGTTGAGGCTGATAAGGGAGTTTTCCAGTCTTGGGAGTTCACCTTATTACGTATCAGTTTTCTCCTTCTGTTGTAGAGTTTGTTTATGGCAGGGGACCACCTGATTGGCTTCCTTTTTTTGGAAGCAAGCGTCTTGGTTCTATTGGGTGTGGCGAAATCCATGCATTTGTGTACGTGTCTGTATAGTGCATTAGTGTATGATTCGGCAGTCCTGCAACTGATCTCCATTTGAATGGGTAACATGAAGTTAGCCATCTCTGTTTTTAGGATCCCAAAGTTAGCTTTTGAGAAGTTTTTCATGGTGATTACCTCTGTGTGTGTGTGTGTGTGTGGGGGGGGATTTCCAAGGTGATGTGTGGTCAAATCTAACAAGGGAGGAGTTGACTATTGGTGTAGAGCAAACGTCGCCCATTTAAGTAATGGCCAGGTCAAGGATGTTGCTACTTCTAGTGAGGGTAAGAATGAGCTGGTCCAGGGCATTGGAATTAATGAATTTCAGGAAATTTTGGGCAAGTGTATTGGTGCATAAGTAGTTTTCCCAGTTAATTGAGGGATAGTTGAGGTCACCCAGTATGAGAGTGTTAGGTTGGACTGTAATATTCTCCGGGGTGCTTAGGAACATGGAGTGTGAGTCTTGGGTCATGGTCGGGGATGTATAGCAGGCTATGACCTGAATCGCTGTCTTACCCAATGTTAGCTGCACCTGAAGTATCTCAGATGCATTATGTTGGGCTACCAGTCTGGAGGTGTGCGCATCCTTTCTGAATATGGAAACACTACTGCCTTTGGAGCTTCTGTCCAAGTTCTGGTGCCAAAAGGTGTGGAATGAGTTATAGCCTGGTAATGCAGGGGTGCTTTTTGCTGGCTTGAACCAGGTCTCTGTTATGGTACAAATGTCGATGTTCTCCATTTTAAGGAGTGCTTTGAATGACTGCATTTTGAGATTTAGACTTCTAGCATTGAGTAGCATGACCCTCAGACTGCATTTGTTTGTAGCTGTTACGGTGGTAATTTGATCTTTGGAAAACTGCCTTAAAAAAGGCACTATTAGGGTGGCAAGAACCTTGGCCAGTATCTGGAAGCCCATGGGTGACAGATGCAGGCCATCTCTGGCAAAGCATCGAGGTCTATCAATCAAGTCATCCCAAGCAGACAGATACTGGATCCCCTTAGAATGACACCAGAAGCTTAGCCAATTGTTGAAATCAATCATTTTCTGCTTGTACTGTGGTATCATTCTGGGTGATGGTAGGATGCTGCTCAGGGCTAGGGACATACTCACCTGGGCTACATAACCCAAGAGCTCCTCCATGTCTCATTTCATGTAGTTCAGGGAGGTACATCTCAGGTCATTCACACCCACGTGTACAATGACAGTGTCATGTTAGTACCTGTTGTTGAGGGACCTGAGTGGATGCATTATGTGGTGAATCCTGGCATCTGACAGGCAGCTGACTATTACTTTCTCCTTATTCAACCTAGTGAGTGGGACATCAGTGTGCCTTACTATCGAGTCACCTATGACTAGTGTATTGGGCATGCTGTTTTGCCTTAGGGGCTTTGGTTGTTCTTGACAGTTGGTGTTATTGTATGGAATTTCCTCTGTTTTCTACTTATTTTTTTGGCTAATTTGTAAAATTGTATGACTGTATTTTCTGTTTCTAAGGTTAAGATTTATTTTCATTGTTTCCATGCAATGTTATACTACTTGTGTAGAGATCTTAGCTCATATGAGAGCCATTGATTGTTGTTGTTCTTAGAAAGTCTAATGTTGGTTAAGAACTCATTTTGTAGTTTAAGTAGTATGTCTGTTAATGTTACTACAAGTGTAACTGGGTCATTAGAAGAGAGAACTGGAATCCAATTGGCCCTGTTAAGTTCATTTTTAAAAGCCATGATGTTAGTCTATGTTTTAGACCTGAATGATATAAGGAACGGTAGTAACTTACAAGCAGAAGTTGAAAAGTTGAAGGAAATGGGATAGTGGTTACTGAGGCTAGGGAAAAGGATTTCAGTGTCTGACATTAGTGTAGGGCAGCTTATGATTCCTGTTAGAAAGATAGCTAGTGAGCCTAGAGATGAGTCAGGTCAGTCCAAAGCTGACAAGTATGTCTCATATGTCATATTTATTGGACTCTTGATAATATGTGTAAAAATCTCCAAGAATTATTAGGTTTTGTTGATTTTCTTGGTTTGGAGTGCTTAGTTTAGCCAGACTTGAAAAGTGTTAATGTTGGAGGGTGGATTGATACCATCTAGGTCAATTGCAATGGACACTTGTGCTATTAAGTATTATGGATAATCAGTTTACATCGGGATCATTGTTGGAGGTATGTTGTCTTAAGAGATATATTGGTATGTTGTGTTTGAGAATGAGTGTTCTTCCATCTTGTCTGGATGGAGCCTGGCCTTGCATTGAAAATGTATTTTCAGTTTGGTACGGCACTGGTTATATCTAGGATGTAAGTTTTGACTCGGGATTCACAATTGCTTGTTATATCATGGTTGCATGACCTTATAAATCTGTTTATTTAGCTGAGTTTATTCAATATGTTTCCTCCACTGTGAAAAAATACTTTTTTCTGTTGGTTATTGGAGAATGGTGTGTTGAGGTGAGTTTTTTGTGACAGATTAGTATAACAGGTTGGGTTCAATGTGGCTACACAGGATGGATATTTGTAATAAAGGGGTAATCCTACTGGTAAAATTAAGTAATTGATTTGTTAGTGATTTAGTGAGGTTGTTTGTGATTTTATTTGGAAGAGTTGCCTATAAGTTTTGATTTGCTGGAGTGAGTGGCATACAAGAGTATTGATTTATAAAATATCTAATATTTACAAAGTTGCTTCTACAAGACTGACAATTATTAGCTTAAACTCACAACCTAACTAAATGCTTATGGTCACTTGGCAAGGTTGTATTCTTTCTCTATCCCGGCAACCTATGAATACCAATCATGTTTTGTAGTATTAATAATAATTCACTGATTAAGAGGATCAGGGATAATGGAAAGCAGAATCACAAACCTTTATATCAATTCACCCAGTGTTGAATATCATATGTTTAATCAACATGTTATTATCACAACCCCAAACATCTAAAACCTTGGAATGTTACCCATCAAATCAGTGGCACTGTCAAAGTCACAAAATACTTTTAGTTTATATTTGCAGTTCACAATCTCATCTGCACCCTCCCTACCCACACAGTGCTGTGGCAAACTTCTGTACTCCAAACTATATTTATACCAACAGCGGGACTGCATGAACTCAGGGAAGAGTTCAACGTGAGAAAAGTCTTCTTTTCAACTTCTTGCTACTGTTTGATTCTTGCTGCTATAACATGATGCCTGTGATTTCTTTCTTTATGTTCAACTTTCTAAGCATCAATCAAATATTCACATACTATTAGTATGGCTCCGGCTAGATATTAAGGGTTATGGTCAAGTATCAAAAAACAGACTGAATTTAGAAAACAAAATCTGCACTATGGCCTTGGTGAAAAAGAAAGTACCTTTTATTAACCCTTCAGAGTTAGGATACATAGAAGCCTTCTTTACTAGATTAGCATATTTGAAAACAAGATATTTCCAAGATGTTGGGACTTTTAAATAGACAAACTGCAATTATCTACTAAAGAAAATACAATAGGATGTAAAAGGCTGGGCACTGTGACACTTTTACCTCTGGACCAGCGTGATAGCTGTCAAGATGAATATACTTCCCCTAATCTTCTGACTAAAGAATCCTATTTCCAAGACACAGATTGGTCTATTCAAGGAGAACAATGACTGACTTTGCTGGAACTACAGAACACGCTGACAGAATCTATGGGAAATGGAATGTACAAAGCATATAGAGGTATTGGGGCAAACTTCCTACATTTTAATATATATTACAGTATCAACAAACTAACAAAACTCAAAGTCGCAGAGCACATCGAATGCCTGTGAAAATGAACACCTACATGAATACAATGTTTACAAAACTAAGTGAAAAGACTTGGAATAAATGTCAAAGCAATATCATGTTTAGATGGGTAAGGACAGCAGATGTATAAACTGATGTTCTTAATATTTATCTGTCTGACTGAAGACACTAAGAAGTTCATAGGTTCATAGATTAGTACTAGGCTAACTGCCCCTTTGGGCCATCTTAAGCCTAGCCAATTACCTCATGTGAGAATCAAACGCTGCACCTTGTGTCTGTAAGGTAAACACCTTAACCATTATACCAAACTCCCACCTAAAATTTTAACCCTGCCAAGTTTCAAAACTGAGATCAGCACAGTGCATTAGCCCAGTAGGCCACTCAGCTGTATGTTTATAATGAAAGTACCAATATAGAGACTTCATCATGCACCAACCAGTAGGGGGTAATCTTAACATTATCTAAATGTCAAACTGCTTAAGTTACCTGTGTTTACTAAACTCAGAGATAAGGTAAACTATGAAACTTTAGGTATTGAAATACTGGAATGGGGACCTAGCTTCCTGGCACGAAGGGATAAAGCCCTAACAGCTCCCCAGATGAGACATGTTCTACTAGTTACATGGTGCTGGAGGGACTGGGCAGGGGAAGGAGATGGGCATGAGCTTCTGATGCTGGTTTATCCACTGGGGAAGGGGGGCAACTTTACTTGCTTCACTGAATTAACCTTTATGGATACAGGTATCACCCACAGTATGAATAGCTTAGTATATCCATGGTGTAAAGTGGTGTGCCACTCTGCTGGAAGGTTGTGCCTGCTCCACCTGAAGAAAATTGGAGCAAAGGTCATAAAGCTACCATGGAGGCAAAGCATTCCATAGGATTTGCAGATTGCCCGCTCCCTAACAGTGGGGCCTTACCTCCAACATGAAGAATGACTAGGCTGCAGAGCTCTTGTTCTAATAGAAGACCAAGTGGGTCAATTAAATACATGGAGAGGAGCCACTGGCCAAATTATGTGGATGGTTAAAAAGCAAACAAAAAAAAAAGCAAAAGGAAATATTCTTTGTAACAATGTTACAAAAAATGTGAAACTACACTGATGGGAACACATGTGGGTCAGTTTTCTATATGGCAGCTCTTACTGCTCACCTACTAAATTACTATTTACTCTCTCATTTTCCAAACTCTGCTACCCATGTAACACACATAGACATTTGCTACAGAACTGTCAAACGCTTAAGGTAATCTGGGATAAGCTGTTCAGCAGGTAAAGGCAACAAGAGGCAACAAGGCGTTGTACTCTTAAATATGACAAAAAGGATGCACACTGTTTCAAAATGTTATAATGGTGCTTGCTCTATCTCCTTGTTTTTGCTCTTCATGCCATTTTTTTCTATTTTTGGTTAGGGTGTGTTCTTCTACAGTCATGCCAAACTGCCTGAAGTTCTGTCTTACACAATTCCTCTACCCCTTTATCCAGTTTGTTCAATGTATATTAAAATATCAGTATTTGTTTCATTAAAAAAACTATCCTTAAATAAATTAATGCTTACCATTTTATAGTAACACTATAACATTAGATCATCAAAATCAGTTGAAGAGGGCAAACAAATGCTAGAACTGAGTTCACAATATTATAAAGGAAAAGTATAAGATGTAGTCTGATGGTATTTCTTTCCTCTATGAAATTAAACTAAATGACTGCAACGAAAAATTGATCAAGGCTTATTTGCATTGATGTTTTTTTTTTTTTTGTTTTGTTTTGGCATTTTCTCTGACCATTGATGTACTGGGATTTTTGCATTTCAATTGTATTTTCTAAGCTATTTGTCAGCCAGTTGTGTTTGATGTGAATATTTGTTCTAAACTGATACATATTTGGAACACTGATTCTATTTAACATCTCAGTATGGCAAGCTGTGTGTAACTTCACTTAAATGCACCATTAGCACTTTACTCATTTTTGAAAAATGGCGAAGAAACTATTTTAGAAATTATTCAGTGAATATACATTACCCCAAATATTCTGAATATTCAATATATTTCATATTAGTGGTTACAAATGAAGGTTAAGAAACATAGATTTATAAGACCCATTTTACAAGTACTGAGTAGCTATTCTTTTGGTCTCATTAGTAATGCAGTATGCTGGATAAATTTCTTGCATGCAGGTTTCTTAGCATCATGTGTCGAACACAAATTGTAAAAATAATTTATATTTTCTCTTTCATTTTTAGTTAGAAAGAATGTTTTCCATAGGAGATAATTTTCTAAATTTTATTTCATGCTACGTGAAGGACAGACACAGCATCCATCTAATTAAGGGGAGCGAGAGAGAGAGAGGTTCAATGTTACAGATGCAAACTATCATCATGAGGGACAGAGCTATGCTTCCTCACTCTAAATCATTCATCCACAGAATATACGGGGTGGGGAATCGGCATCTTATAAATACCAATTTACTTAGTTCCTAATCACAGCTACTTCATCAAATGCCACAAGAAAACCACAGTGGGGACACCTCTTCAAAACAGGGGACAGTCGACAAGTAATTTCAAGTCTCAGCAGGGATGCATAGCTGGATAAAAATAAAGGCTGACTGTAATTGAAAATTGCCTTGCAGCTTTCCACTGATTAAAATGAAGTTTGGTTTCTTGATATCCAGTACTGCAATTAAATGAGTTTCACTCAGCCCATGACACATTGCTTCTTAGCCTTGAACGAGAAAGCTTATCAGGCAGAAAATTCCCTCTGTTTTACCATTCAGTGCTTATTTAAACTCTACAAACTAGGAATTTTTCAACAAAGCTCTTGCTGTGCTGGTGTTAGGAAGATTGATGGCAAACAACATAAAATCTATTCTGTCATATTCACATTTAAGTTATAGTCCCTACAACACTGAAAGTGATGTGTATGATTGGCCATTATAGCTTCATGCTTCACTTATCAGACTGAAGCTTAAACAGAAAACGGTAGGATATGCTTTCAGCAACTACTTGTTCTCCCCATGTAGTAATAACAAACTACTTTTTGCTATCTACTGAAAGTATACTAATTCAAATATTCTATAATCATGTAAAAAAAGGTCATAAATTAAGTTTTCCTTTTACAGGTAAAACGCATGCAGAGACATCCATTCTAATTTAAGTAATCACTAAAACGAGTGATTAGCACATAAATACAGATGATTAGTATATTTTAGAACTTGCCAAGGGTGTGGCAACTTGCTCTGGTAACATTAGTTTGAGATATCAGTGAAGGCATTCTCTTCTGTAGACATTTTTATAGAGCAGTTCTTATGTTGTCTGAGATGCTGGAGTTTATCGAAGGAAATCATGATCATTAAAAAGATAAACATATGTGCAAAGAGAACAGACAAATGAACACACAAAACAACAATCTACCTGGTGAGTTCAAAACTAAATGCTTTCTTCTGAAATCTGCCTAATCATATGTACTACAAGCTTCAAAAATCTTGTCAAATGGAAATGGCTGAAGTGGTTAATAAGAAAAGGCAGATACATTACTATTATGTAGAAGACACACTTGATGAGACTGTGCTTCTTTCAGAACTTCCATGTACACACTTGGAATAAGGTATCCACACATGTTTTGTGAAGAAACTACAAATAAAGTTTGGTGAGTGTGAAGTATGTAGTTGTGACAAGTTAAACATGTGGACCAGAGAGAGAGAGAGAGGGAGAGAAAATCAGTTTGGCTGAAAAAGCATTTGCTGTGGCAGAGGTTACATGCAACTCAGGCTGTGTTTCTAAGCTGATGAGCATCTTATAATTTCATATATCTTGTGCTGTGGCAAATTGATAATGCTGTCTTTGAGAAAACACAGCTATTTATCACAGCAATTTTTGTCCTGCTGCTCTTATGCACTGTATGTAAACAGTGTAGCTTTCAATCATTCCTGTAATTGGAAATATGCCTGGATAGTCATTGGCATCTCTATGATAATTGTCTCTAGTCTGGTGTTGCAGATGTATGTAACTGAAGTCCATTTGCCTTTATTACCAATAAATTATTATTATTATGATTATTATTATTATTATAAACACAATAGCACTAACAAGCATAATTTCTAATTTTTCCATCATCTCTAATCTATGAAATAAGAAAGCAAGGAAAACTATAGTACCCATGATGATTACAAGATGGCATAACTTTCATATAGTGCTAATGGGAATGGTAAATCTGCAGGCATTTGAAGGATACACATTCATGCCTTTATTGTTCCAAAATCTCTTTCAGCTTGACGTTTTCAAGAGCTCTGGATAGTGGTATCTCTTTCATATTTTTTTTCTACTTTTCAGTAGCCCCTTTGCTATAAACTATTCAAGTCTAAATATATTCTAAAGCAAAATAGTAAATAAAAATCTAGAAGGCTTTCTTTACTAAGCATCTTAATGCAGGAGTTCTGATCATTTCATCATAGTTTAATTAAACACACACACACACACACACACACACACACACACACACACACACACACACACACACACACACACACACACACACACACACACACACACACACACACACAGAGCACTAAAGTAGTACATTTGGAATAACATAAACTAAAACATGTCCATCCTAACTAGAAAAATTGTAATACCTACATAGAATTTGTCACTGACTCTGTCAATCAGTGTATGTATTTTGTAGTCTTTGACTGAGTGCTGTCTTTCCTTCTCAAGCTGAGACAAGTTAAAACCCATACACTTCCTGTTATCATTTTGATGCCAATACTGTTATCATGAAAAACTATAAAAGGGGGAAATAAAAAAAATTCTAGGAGTGACAAAATTCTGCTCTTTCCTTGTGGCAGCAAAGACCCTCAAATTATACTATCTGCAAGGTTATATGTCATGGAAAGAACCAAATCATGGACCCTTGTATCATTATAGAGCTGTTATTGCGGACCGAATTACAAGCAGCACCACAGCCAACTCCCTCTCACAATTTTAACATAAGGCTTCAAGACACCATATTCATTTCTTGATCTAACTTCCACTTGTGTCTGGGATGCCTTTGTAAGTACATATTTCTCTGAGTTTGAATATACACTATTTTATAAAATTAAAAAACACCAATACTCCTGACATTTATCTCTCTTCATCAGAAGACCATCACTGCACACCACAGGACAAAATAAATAAAGGAAGGATTGGGTTGGTTTGTTTTTCTTATTTTCTTTACCTTCCCATTCCCAGCATTATTCCCCATTGGCTCACATTTTTTTACGCTATTAACTTGGTCTCTCTCCTTCTTTTTCCATGCAGGAGATGGTTCTTTCCATCCCAAGTGAGATCCATATGGCTTACTTGTTTTCTTGCTGGAGGGTCTTATTAGCATTATTTCCCTGGATAAGCAGCAGTCAAGCAATAAGGATGAAAGCAGGTTTACAAACTTATCCAGATGTATCCCCTCCCAGCTTATGGAGATCCTAATCCCTACAGCAGGTCTTATGAGCTCCACTATATGCAGCATACTATGAGAAGCATGCAGGCCTCATAACATATGTCTCTCCCCCACCCCATTTACTTTTATAGATGGCTGGCAGCATGTGCTTAGAAGGCCTTTTTTCCATAGGTGCAACAAATAATGCACCCTTCATGTTTTACCCATTTAGTGAGCCAGAGCCTCCTCCTTCCCACTAGAATGACAAAACAACAATTACCATGCATCTAATATCTACATTAATAATTGAATGTAGGTTATCTAAATGGCACTCAGGGCTTCACACCACTGCAATGTGAGGGTGGGCATATAACTGGCTGTTTCATATAATGCATTTACTTATTATATTCCATGCATTGTTTCTCAATTATTAAGTTTAGGTGATGTTTAAAAAAAACAATACTCCAGGATCTCTAAGGTTGTATTATTGGCAGATTATCTTCATATTCTAACTGACATAAAATAGAAAGAAAAATGTCCTTCTCAAAACATAGCCATTGACAGTGAAACTTTCTTAACGTTAGTAACTTCATCTGACCAGTACTAATCCATTTATTGACCCATCCTATCTGAACATGTTCTTTGTCCAGTTTACTGTCATGAGAGCAGGTGCATCTCTTTGACAGGAATGGATGCAATGAGGAAGCAGTATTGGGCTTGAATTCCTTCTGTCACATTGCAAACCTACAAACTTGCAAACTTGCACATGCCAAGGAAAAAATGAGCAGTTCAGTTTCATCTACATATATAAATTTAGCATATAGAAGAATAAAGCATTCAGTAAAAACTTATCATGGGACAAGTAAGACAGTCAGACATCATGCAGAAGTCAGCAAACCAAAGAACATTACTGAAATGAGTAAAGCATGTCCACATGTACATCCTTCAGGAAGTAATGAAATTAATGAACTCTTTGGTTACCTTTTACTTTGATAAAGTCTTATGACTATAAACCATGATACTCTGTGCTGTATCTTAATAGCAATGACTGGGTGTATGGTTGGTATTCATTAATGCTTACACATTGCTCTAAGCCAGTTTGCATGATGATCAGCGAAGGGTAAGCTGTTGCAATTCAACAAACAGCAGTGCATGTCACACCCAACTGCAAAGCAAAGGTTAGAAGCCTTATATGCTAATGAGTAAATGAAGAGCGGAAGTACGGTGTAATTAAGCAAATAAAACAAATAATCATGGTGGAGCAATTCAGGAAGGTATAAAATGAGTATCTACACATCACTCTGAATTCCGTCACATGCTGGAATACAGCCATACGGAAACTTTATAACTGTTAGAAGTTGCTGCAGCCATCATAAATCTGTATGCTGCATGATATGCTATGCCCCTGGCTAAAAGGCACCCAATAGTATACAAATTCACAACTTAATTAAACAACAAAAAGAACTAAGCACATAAAAAGAGTAACGGTGATGAATGCAAACATATCAGCCTTTACTTACAAAGGTACTGGCTGGCTACGGTGAACATCAGACATAGGTAACTCCATGCTACAAAACATTGTCTGCAGCATCAACAAATGTGAGTGAAGAGATAGATGTTTACCATTAGATGCATGTATGTATTGTACTTGAGTAGAAGAAAACTGTTGATCAGGTATACAGAAATGTCAGCAGTAACCTATATGAATGATATATGCAAAGTAGACAAAACAATTATGAAGATATTAAAGCTATAAAACAAATTTCCTCTGCATATGTATGTATGTATCCTGTGCATCATACGAAAGCAGGTTCATGCCAAATAAACCCATAGGGTCCAGCAATGTCACCATCATCCACAACAGTAGATGATCTAGCATCATTATAGAATCCTATAACTACAATAATAATGAAAATTAGTTAAGACACAGATGAGGAGTGACAAGTTAGCAGAGGAAAGAAAAAAGTTATTGCCCAAAAATATGTCTGGCCTGCTCAAAACTGTGCATCAGATATAGTAGCTCAAGTCAGACACCCGAACAGTGAACAGGGCAATCTCAACATCATCTGCACAAGAGGCTAACCAAGCAGTAACTCAAAGTAATGATAGTGTACTACTACTACTACCACTACCACTACTGCTAGTCCTACTGCTACTACCCCTATTACTACTGCTACCACTGCTACTACCACTTCTACTGCTACTACTAATATCACAACTACTACTATTGCAATTAGTATTACTAATGCTACCACTACTGCTACTACTTTTCCTGCTACCACTACTATTACTGCTACTAATACTACTACTACTACAAGTATGAGCAGTACAGCTACTAACACTGTTGGAAATAAACAGAATAAAATAAACTGAAATGCAGTACATATCTTGATGAAAACTGGCATCTGACTAAGCAAGCTTTAACTGTCCACTATATGTATCATTCATAGGCAACCCTTTATCACAGATAAATATGTAAAAGGTATGGCAAAACCATCATCACTTGCACAAAGTGCATGTAGGAGGTAGAGGAAGGCAAGCCTTTCCCAAAAGAAGTGTGTGTGTGTGTGTGTGTGTGTGTGTGTGTGTGTGTGTGTGTGTGTGTGTGTGTGTGTGTGTGTGTGTGTGTGTGTGTCTGTGAGTGTGTGAGAGAAATGAGGGTAAGAGCAAGTATACATTGTCAGTGCCAGAAGCTCCAGATGTATGTAAAGAAAGTAATATTGAAAAAATAACGGTGTGTGTGTGTGTGTGTGTGTGTGTGTGTGTGTGTGTGTGTGTGTGTGTGTGTGTGTGTGTGTGTGTGTGTGGTGGCATGGGCAGCATGAGCTGTACTATCTGTGGGGTTTGCAAGAAAACAGCCACAGCAGCTGTATTGGCACCACACCCTGGCATCCTGGATAGGTGTGAGCCAAGCATGCTAGAGGACTCAGTTCACCATTGCCATGTCTGATTACGTGAACTACCTCTACCAGAAGTTGCACTGCTAGTTCCATTATCCTGGATAGAAGAGAGGGTGCTGCCTGAATATGAATAATGCCTGTTGGATGATTTCTCATCATGATTACATCCATGATCATGACCACATGGTCTACCACATCTGGGAATGGACCCCCTAACACTGATTGAGCAGTGAAAGTAGAATCACAATGGGAGTGGGATCAAGCATGCCTGCCATGATGTACTGACTCTTCAGTCTCAAGCATGTTGACCTTCACTCAGCAGATATCCCATACCAGAAGTTGCACAGTCCAGTGTGTCATTCATTTGGCCTGAGGAGTCACAGAATAGGTTCAGGCCGTCTTGCACTTCAGAATGCATGATATGCAGTACTCTGACTATCTCTTCCAAGGCCCTGTTGGAACTTGCCTGTGCCTCCATAATGGTGCTGCACATACACTGGATTGTAGATACCAACACACTGACATCAGGGGAGGGTGGTAAGCACTCCTCCTATGAGTACCTCTACTGACACCACTATGTGGCACTTCACTCACAAGTAGGTTAGTGAGAGAGTCTGCCAGCTCTGCACACTTCTGTGATCAACTGTGTGGCCCTCAACCTGTCCTATCTCATACATTTTGGTCTCAGTGGTATGCATAGTCATACTGGCTGTGTCCAAATGTTGGTTATAGGATGACAGCGGTACATCCTCCATATCAGACATAGTGGGTGCAACACCAGACTGCACCTGTTCATTATTGCCATCATCACCAGAAGCTAACGATCCTATAATAACAGTGCTTGTGTTGGTATCACCAGTGAATACACGAAGAAACAGGAAAAAAACCCAGAAGAAATACAAAAAAAAATGATAAGAATATGCTACCTAAACGAGAAGAAAGTAACAATCAAATAGAATAAAATAGCAAGTTCCGAAGGAAAAACCAAGTGAGTCCTTCTAAGATTAAGCACTTCTGTTCTTTAATACATTCACCATATTACTTCTTCAGAATCTGAAGAAGTTCTATGGTGAATGTATTAAAGAAAGAAAGCACTTAATCTTAGAAGGACTATTGTAGTTTCTCCTTTGGAACTTATTTTTGTATATGTGTATACACACACACACACACACACACACACATACACACACACACACGCACACAAAATTGCAAGTGGAAGAGGTATGATGAGCACTGAACAGAAGATGCATAACTTAAAAAATGTATAACTGTACAGAACTTTATATATGTATGTATGTATATATATATATATATATATATATATATATATATATATATATATAAATTGGAACATCAATACATCAATATTGGAGAATCTTTAGCTGCTACTAATAGAAGAGGTGGAAAGCAGCCCAGCATCCATCACTGCAGCTTTGAGCAGCCTGGATCCCTTACAGTTGACAGGAACTCCTGTGTCTCAGTGAGTTGTGGCTGAGTGGCAGATCCCCCCCAATAGCTCTCCATTCCCATGCCACAACCTTGGTTCATTTTATAGCATTCATTTTCATTTTATTCGCCCTATATCTGCTTGCCTTGTAATCATGACCATGGCAACCCACAGTATTCACATCATTGACTAATCTGTGCCGCAGTGGTTGGAGAACCTGCACAATGGCATCAGTCTTAGCATCTGAGAATGAAGTTTTGCATGGATCTGTTGGTTTATTTGCCATATCTCTCTGTAGATGGAAACATTTTAACAGTCAGCAACAGTAGTTTTGTTTGGCATCAACTGAGAAATCAAGCAGCCTTGCCTAGCATGTTGGAAGTTCCACAATCCTATTTTCTGCTTATCTGGTTTAGAGTAATCTGTCTAGCCACACTGAATATGTATATCAGGTGTCAGCTCATTATCATGCCTAAATCAGTAGATTTGCTCAAGGTGCTAGGCATGTAAGCATGATGTTAGGACCTATACAATGCAGAGAACAAATGTGAGCACTACAAGAGTAAGTGTTTGGAACTTTGACTAGGCAATGGTTTGCAAATGTGACTCATCAGCAGTTGTGCACACTTAATTACTGGTTTACCACTTCCAAAAATGGGAACTACACCAACAGAGGGTGTTTCAGAGAGATTGGGCTCACTGACATAGTTTCATGTGCATTTACTGACTTAGGAGAGAAAGTTATAGCATCTATTTGTAAAACATTGTAAGAAGATCATAATGTGCCTGTGAGAAAAAAGTGATTGTAAGCTATGCCAAATGTATAAAATAGGTCTATATTAGAACGTTGAACACTTAGCTTATTGAACGCCTAAATGTCGACACCTAAATGTCGAATGCTCAAAACCGCGATCAGCCAATTACGTAAAAATTTTTCCCCATGAAAAAATTTGTTTGGCCAACAAAAAAACATACTTTAAAACCCTAATCAACTGGGGTCTTCACCCTCCCCACCCTGATATGGGGGGGGCTGTGTCCCCCACACTCCTCCTAACTAAATATACCAACTCTGAGATCGCTGTACATCAGGGGAAAGTGCAAATCCCTGATGATGGCCAAGCAAACTTTTTCCCTGGGAAAAAATTTGCGTAATTGGCCAGTCGCAGTTTTGGGCATTTGAAGTTTAGGTGTCGACGTTTAGGCATTTGACAACCTAAACATTCGACAGCATAATAGGAACCCTTATAAAATGCACACATACAGAGATAAAAGTAAACTCACTGCAAAATGTAATACATTTGTGGTACAAATGGGATCACGTTGAAATACTGCATACAAAAAAGTGAAACAAAATCTTGTCTTGCAGACATTTGTTTGTAACTTCACATGGCTTAATATTCTAAATTCTACAAGGTTCCCATTCAGCAACACTTCTTGTATGAAAGGACAAATGACAAGTGTGTGACAGCATGAATATATTGCTGTGTAAATGCAAAATGTTAGAAGTACAAAGCTCAGTACACATACTCCACTTTCTATACATTACTATATCAATGGTGAGGTGCAATCACTGTTAATCATCTATAAAATTTCCTTGGTTTCAGTTTATAAATAAAGGGATTTAAACATCTTTGTGAAAGTAGAGATCATCACTACCAACATTTAATATTTGGAAGGCCACCAAGATGTGAAGTCATCACCCTGATTTATGATGTTTTTCTCTGTCTTTTCTGGCTTTATTCTTTGTGTGGTTCCTTGCATTATACATCAGTGACTATCACTGAATGACATCCCACTTCTCAAAGCAAATATGTAACATTTTGTTTTTCAAGTGCAAAGACTTAGCCATTGGTGGTGAAAATGAAAATGGCAGTGGTTCTTTTTTGTCAGCGCTCTGGACAGTACTGAATGCAGAAAATGCATCCATCAGATAACTTTCTCAGTGGCTCAACATGTTAATGCAGTATGTTCTGAAGAATGACCAGAGGAATGCAGCCTTTGAATCCAAGTTACTGATTAGTTTAGTGTATGGATCGTAGTAAAAATATGCCATGTATTTTAGCCTGTACTTGAATCTGAAGTACACTTGGCAAGCTAAAAGATGAAACTTATTATGTGCATGATATTACCAGTAAGTATGATGCATTACAATTAGCAACATTAGGTGTTACTGCAAGATTAATAGGAGAGAAACACAGATTTCAACATATGTTTAAATATTGCTTTATTAGCATAAGATATGTCATTACCCTAAGTGTATATCTGACTGATGTATGCTGTATAAACAAAATTATTTATGGTCCCCTTCAATAAGTGTAATAACATAAACACATCAGATGTTGAATGAATACAACAGGCCATCACAGAAAGTTGACATTATAAAAAAATGTCACTGTTCTTTGTGCTAGAGCTGATATGGAGCTCTGTCAGTAAAAGCAATGTCACTTCACATCGTATTACATGTGTGATAAAACTTTTGCCATCGGTAGTGTAAATGCTTGTCTTCATTAACTGTCAGTATAACATGGATTGCAAAAATCAATACAAAAGAAATTTTTTCACAGGTATACATATGTGCCTTAAAATATTAATCCAACAGAGACACACCTCAAAGATCAACACTTACAGGGTTGTCAAAATTGTGCACTTTAACCAGTGTTCTGGGAATGTCAGTTCTCTTGTGGCATTAATAATTAATGCACAGATTAAAGAAGTTCATGTTCCTGTTTGGTCATGGATTTGATTCCCAGGTGTTATCACTCACAGTTTGTAAACTGTATTGTGCCACCAAGGCATTATGTACTACTTAAAGCAAACTCAGCAAAGGACAACACTGAATGACAACAATCAATGTGAAGTCATATTTGTTTTTGACAAAGTTCTACTTATGAATGTCATCTACCATCCCAGATAACATACCCACAGGTGTTAAGATATAATTTGAAATGTAGAAGATATATCAGCATTAATCAGCATTTTATGATGTCACTGTTAAACATTTAGAAACACACTGATCACCACACATAGTTAATTCTTTCACATCTAAAGTGGACATTGAAGAAAGCATATCCACTTTTCCTTCCATCCCATTTCTCTGCTTTGTGTCTAGGCAATGCAGATTCTTAGCTTGTCTATCATTGTGTCCAAGCTGGTACATGTGAGATCTGTCCTGAGCATAAATTTGCTGTTATTTTTTCTGATATCCTTGAGAAGGCATAGTGGGCAATGGTGAGGATAGAGTTTCATTTAGAGAAAAAGGTTATGCCAGGAAGAATAAAACATCTGTATTGAACTTCTCATAAAGCATTACAGTCATAGGCTATTACAGGAAGACTATAGTAGATCCACTACAAGCTGAGGCTTGGAATAGCTTGACCAAAGCTGTCACCAGTGCAACTGGTGTCCAACAAACTGATGAACAATGTTGTCATCATTACAATGACTAGAAGAGGGACAAGCAGGACCTCCTTTGCCATTGGGAAGAATATTTTAAAACCAATGATTGACCTTGGTCATGTAAGTATAGTGATACATAGTGGCCCATTATCACACTACAGAATGCCATGGTTTGTCAACAGACAAAAGTGTTTGTTTTTTTTTTTTTCTGAAGAGATAGAAGTGAATATGGAGATGCATCAGGACAGAGTATAGAGGCAATGGGTTAGAATGCCTAAGGTCAGAAATTACCATCACTTTATCAATACTGACACATAATTGCTTGACATAATCACAAATGAGTAAGCATACTCTGTATAACAAACATACATGCCTGCTTGAATAGCTCTTGCAACATTGCATTAGTCAATCTTCCAGTCAGTATAACTAAGTGTGGGTTCAAATCCAAGCAGTAGCAATTACTGTGTATTACCTAAAAGTTTATTTTGCAATTATTAAGTTAGTATATCAATGTAATTATTTAACATGGACATTTTATGAGTCAGAATTCATAAAGCATATCTACAATAATCACTCAACCTTTTGCCTAATGTGTATATGTGGATGTGAGAAATCTTAAACTATTTGGCAATATGGATAGAATGTGATATATTAAAATGACATTGCATTCATGATATGTTCTATGTTGTCTCCTTCCCCACCCTATTTCTCTCATATTTTTATTTAATTGATATACGGACTATAATCCCTGCTGCAACATGAATGACCTCAATCATGGAGAGGTAGACCAGCCACAGGGGATTGGATTGGCATTGCTTCACAGGTAGCTACAGTGGCACCAGCACAGGCAGCACAGACACCCAGCATTTCTGGGTCACAACCTGTCAGTGTTGCTTCCAGAGCTCCTGCACTATCTGTTCCAACTACATAAGTAGCTTCCCAGTGGGGTTTAGTGCACTGGTACCCACTGGGAGTTGCGCCAAAGGAGGTGGTGATTATGTCACCTATCAAAAGCTGACTGGGCTGGTGGAGAACATAATGGAAATGGGCCTCAGTACCACATCAGTAGAGTAGAAAAAGTCATACAACAAACAGACAAATCAGTGCCCATTAGGCACTGCTCATGGTGCCCGGGACAGGAGACAGTAATGAGAGTGATGACAGTTTAGAGGGTGAGGACTAGCTTGTCACTGTGCTCATACTGGATGAGGATGCATCTGTGAAGTCCTCGATGTATACTCAGTCATAGTGTCCTCAACCTTTTGTGGCCATCACCATCCCTGGCTGTCATGGATGTCTGTTATATCTGCACCTGTAACTTAATCTACCCTACCTACCCAACATTCTAATTCCTAATTACTTTCTCCAACATTCCTTTCTCTTTCTTCAAAAAAAAGGGCAGATTTCCCACAAAAATATACACCATACATAGCTCTCCAGAGAGCTTATATGTATGTTTGACACACATGATTTGGTCCATTTCTCCACACAACAGTACTATATTTCTTTCACGTACCCTTAATGCAGTAACTATCCAAATTCCTCAAATGTCTGCAGAAAAACACTGTTAGCTTGAAAAGAAGTGGATACCATCCTGCACATTCCTTCACCACTGCCCTATCAATACTTTTTTATGAATTTAATCTGATCAAAAACAGATTCACATACCAAACACATGGCCAGAAATGTCCCATAAATCAAACACTATGGCCGGGATTCTGTAATCCTCCGAGTAAAACTAACCAAGTCTTACTCAGAGACTGCCGTTTAAGACCACGATGTCAGCATCATGCATATGCATGAGGGCGCTGACTCAACTCAAAGGCTTTCATGGAACGTGTAAGACTGAAGGGGGCATGTCGGACTGCAGAACAGTCCAAATATCCACGCCCCTGCAACCATAACAAGTGAAAAAGACAAATGCAATGAGCGAGTCCACTGAAATGTACACATAGCAAACAGTACACATCCCCACATACTAAACCCCTTTGTAAATGTAAAATGTAAACTAATTTTTTTTTTATAATTCCCAATATAGCTGCCTGTATTTGCATGTGTTTGCGCGGGTGTGCCCATTGCTTAGCTGCAGTTAGCAATTTCGACATCAAAGAGCATAATAAGAAATGTTTATGCAAATCAAGCCAAATAGCAATAGCGTAGTGGTAGAGCGTTCACACAAAGAAGAGGCATTCCCAGTTCTAGTTCCACCACTCCCCTGTCTATTTTATGTTTTAAATCAGTATATAAAATAATTCCAGAATATGAATGACATTTTAGTAAAAAGCATTGAAATGGTCTATGTATTAGTGAACAAAATGTATATATATAAATATAAGAAGGTGAGCAGCATCAAGGATATTGACATATAATTCCCCTTAGCTAAGCAACATTTTACCTAGTGCAATATAATTGCCCATAGCTAAGTAGCGCTTTATCTAGCGCAATATAATTGCCCATAGCTAAGCAGCGCTTTACCTAGCGCAATAGGTTTGTGCGGAGCTGCGCAACATGCTAACCAGTGCACCGTTGGGCAAAGTGGAGCAACGTAGAGCAAAGTTGCCTAAACATAGCCACACCCCCTAGCCTGTCTGGACAGTAGTAAAATAAAAAGCAATGACAAGGTTCGAACCCGGGACACTGTGCACTATAATCAAAGTACTGAACCACTAAGCCATGACAGCTTAGCATAAACATGCATTGTTAACATACATATACTTATAAATGGAAGATTAACTATTGCTAAGCAGGTTTGCTGTTAGCCGAGAATTTTCAAAAATGGCCAATCACAAATAAGTGCTGGAAATGCGGCATATTTAAGCTCCATAGGCAGGAATACTCGCCATAACTGATTGTAGCTCCCATCTGCAGTCAGAATGGCTGGTGCTGGAGAGGGTACTCGCTTTCGAGCGCAACGCTGGGGCATCGAGGAGTCAAAATACATGGTTTGGCTCCTTGTCCACCGTCATGAATCAAGACTCCTGCAGGGCCAGTTCCAAGGGATGGAGTACAAAGCAGAGGCTTGGAACCGGTTAGCTCATGATCTCACCAGTGCCACAGGCATCCCTCAGACTGGTGAGCAGTTCCGTCACTACCATGCAGTCCTGAAGAGATGGAAGCAGGACCTACTGAACCGATGGATACAGGAGGCCCATGACATGCAAGATGCCCTACTACTGAGTAGGTAGCCATGGAATGAAGTATGTAAGACATGCTAATTTAGTCTATATAATGGATAGGTATGTCTCAATATCCCTTCATTTACTTCACAGCTGTAGGTGTCCGTGCTGCGAATCAGCAAGCCTATGCAGATAAGCTGCTAAGGCTGCACCACCAGGCATGTTAGTAATTATTCTGCATGCATTGTTATATAAAATAGGTGAGAGAGCCTGAAAAAAAGTGTTGTAGCCCAATAATAAAGCCATAAAATGTCCTGAATAATTTCTCTGCATATACTGTTATATAAAATAAGTTAGAGAGCCAGAAAAAGAGTGTAGTAACCCATTAATAAAGGTAAAATAAGTCCGGAATAATATCTCTGCATGTACTGTTATATAAAATAAGTGAGCAAGCCTGAAAAAGAGTGTTATAACCTATTAATAAAGGTATAATACATCTTGAATAAGTCTTCTGTATGCACTGTAATATCAAATAAATGAGACAGCCTGTAGAAAAATGAGTAATGTAATTAATAAAGGTATAATACTTGGAGTGTGCCTGTGTCACTTACTTTGAAATGTTGTTGTACCGTTGCATTATATAAATAGTACTGTTGTATTAAGTGCTGTCAACCCACAGTTGGGCAGTCCCATATAAAGTGGATGAAGGAAGTGCCAGTAGCTGTGAAGCATATATACAGTCCTCAACATTTGGTTAATTGCTGGCATGCATAGGTAAATCTGGCACATGGGTAGCTTGTTAATGTGTTCCCCAGAAATGTGAGTGTGCTACATGAAATGTAGGTTTCTGTAGAAATATAACTGAAAATGTCACGTGAACACATCCAGATATGTAGATATATAAATATAAATAAAATATATAACTATGTAACAGTAACATCTGCATCTTGGACAGTTAGTATATCAGATATAGGTCAGGTATATAATGAACTAGCCAAACCCATTACACAACCTAATGCATGTTGCCTAGTGTAATAATACATGTAGGGGATATACACCTGCAGACAATAGGAATGTAGTGTAGACTAAAAGTACTTATAAGATGTTAATGGAGGTATCTTTTTACACCCTACTGTATATGCATAAACAATGCAATTTCACACCTCAATGGGTATGAATAATCTCACATTTGCTGGGACATATGTCCTATTCTATAAATATCTGCATGAACTTTGATTCATGTGCCCTGTTCAAACACCCCAATCTTGGTGGCCTGTTACCACCAATCATCCCTGCATGCTGTTGGAATGCCCACTGTCGTTCAATATATGCATGTGTTATGCTTGCTGTTCAACTGTTGGAACCCTGGTGTGTTGTGTTAATGGGAATATTTCTGCATGCTGTTACAACTAATTTGGAATGCTGTTGTCTGTGTTGTAATTAAACACACCTAAACACAGAACGTATAGGAAGGCCGGTCTCAGCAGACCCACCTGTCCCTCCTCAGCTGGCGATTGCACCTGTCACCAGCAAGTCCAGTGCCCAGCCCGGGATCCCCTCCTCAGCTGGTCCTGTGCCACCTTCAGTGGAAGTACTGCAGGGGATGGGGCTCGCCCCCCCGTGCAAGTGTGGGCGGAGAAGGGCCACCTGTCACCCTTCGAAGGGTCCGGGCTGTGGTGCGTAGGGAGATCCAGCGTTCAGTTGCTGATTCCCTACGACAGCTCAAGGCGAGAGTGGCTCAACTCATGGGTGTGCCTGCCCCTCCTACGCAGCCCCCAGCACAGCCACCCTCGGGGCTGTGAAGGTGCAGTGGTGACTGCCCATAGGTGGGGATCTCAGTTCCACTGTTACCATCTGTGGGCTCATGGGCTTGCGATTACCAAACACCCGTCCCCATCAATTGTGTTCACCCACTCCATGTGTCATATTCTGCCCCTGTATGCGTTTTGTTTGTCTTGTCTGTTTACCTCCCCAACCTACCTGCCCAAATATACCTACTTCCTCTCCCTCACATTCCACTCTCACCTGAAAAAAAAAAAAAAAAAAAAGGGCAATCTGTTCCCACAAAAAAATTACGCCCCATACATAGCTGCCCATTTCGCACACATGTCCGCTGGACATGTAAACCAATAATTATAATTGGCAGTACAACATACTTTGTTGTCCTCAACCCTCTCTCACGGGTGGAAGGTTTCAAATTTCACTCCAAATTTCTAACATATGCACAGCTGTTGCTGGTAAAGAAATGGGCAGCTATGGACCTTCCCTACACCCGTCCTGCACATCCCAAGCTGGTTTCCCTACTGTCTTTCCCTCTTTGTGCCTCCTTTTTTACCACTTTCCTATCTCCCCATTTTCTTTTCTTTCAAAGAAATTAGCACGGGGGTTAGCAGGAGTAAGCACTTTTAAGCAGTAGTTAGCGGGTTTGAGCGAGTGTGCGCATGTGTGCGCTTAGCTAAGTATTGCTAAGCATAGCTCAAACCTGCGCAAACTTGCTTACAACTGCTTAAAAGTGCCTTAGTCACTCTGCATGGCAGGGCCCTTGTTCTGCTGAGCAGGAAAATAAAACACCTCTGTCAGTCTCGAAGCCCAGACACACTACACTGCATGAAGTACCACTAAGCCACAGTAGACATACAACAAGTTGGTGCTGTAATAAATATATCATGCATTACAATGAGTGAATGTAAATGGAAAATAGGAATGCTATAACACAAATCTTGTTCTGTGGATCTTTACCAACAGTTGTTGTGGAATAGCATGACATGACTGTAAAAAGAGAACCAGCCATTCTAGCAGGAAATAAGGTTACAGTAGCACTTTACAAACCCCACGCAGTATCAGAGCAGGATAAACACTGGCATATTTGAATAGGACAGAGGCCATACTTCCCAACTGTGACTGCTTTTTAGGGTTGTCCCTGATTCGTAAACAAATGTTAGCTGTGTCCCTCTGAATCCCTCTGAAAAGTACTGAAGTTAGGCAGAAAAGTGGGGAATTACACTTAATGAATAATGTCAATAAGTAAGAGTACACACTGCATGCATGTCAGAAAAGGTGTATTAATACATATGCTCTGATTCTCTCACAGTCTCAACTTAATATCTGTAATATATTACAGGTGTACCTCACTTATATGTACCTTTCCCTGAGGCTGTTCAAATATATACCTGAGTGTATCAGAGGCCTGGCAGAGGCAGGAACACACAGGCATATCAGCTGTTCTGCTGTTACACACTCTGCAAATAGCTTTGGAAGGAGTCCCACAAGCATACCCTTATGTAGGAGTACAACACAGAAATATTAAAGGATGTAGCCATGTACTGGTAGCAAACAACTGTGACAATGCCATTGTTCCAATGCAGAAAAGACCGGTGTGGTGCACAGACAAAGAACAATAGGCTAACCTCTGGCTACCATCTGGATATGTCCACAAGTGGGAGCTACGCAGACAGACTGCTTGCCTTGTTAGACTAACCAGTACACAGCAACCCTGTATGTTCAGCAAGATAAACATCACACAGTAATATGTAATGCTCTCTGTACTTCTGCACCCCTACCCAAAAGAACAATATACCTGTGTATTCAGGCTCTACCAAGGATGTAGGTAGACATACTCAGTGCTGAAATGTGTCCAGTTGTCTTGAACAGCCTGTGCTAATGTCAACACAAATAAACAACAAACTTTTCAGAAGTGAGGTAATTAATATTTACAGTATAGTAGTTCACAAACAGTTCATGTGCCAGAAGAATACATTGCAATAACTACTTTTGTATGACAGTTAATTGTCTAATTAGAAAAGAAAGTGCATACTCCCATGTATCTTGTGTAAGCATTTGGAGGGGTGAGTAAAATTCTACACTGACAAGTGTGTACTAGAAGCAGCAACATTCAGGTTTGAATACAACATGCAAATCACTGGCTACAACCCTAGCTTCAGATATAAGAAGTATACCAACTTTCTGACTGACACAACGGTGTCCACAGCAAAGAAGCATGGACCGCACTTTGGAAAGCTGAAAGGGCTACGCCTACCTAACCTAGCATTTTATAGCAGTGGGCTGCTAGAACGGTGAGTACTGCAATTACCACACAGCAGGCTGCATGCAATTAGTAAATGGTGGACACCACTTGGTGCAGAGGGCATCACATGCACATGTGCAGAAACCTAGAAAAGCAGGCTGTACTTGCTGTCCACACATGCAATAATCTCATTGC
The DNA here is from genome assembly GCF_019279795.1 of Protopterus annectens. Classification (NCBI taxonomy): domain Eukaryota; kingdom Metazoa; phylum Chordata; order Ceratodontiformes; family Protopteridae; genus Protopterus; species Protopterus annectens. The sequence continues at coordinate 192,006,602 of NC_056729.1, read as the reverse complement.
AGCGAGAGAGAGAGAGAGAGAGAGAGAGAGCAAGAGAGAGAGAGACGGAGGCAGAGACACAGACACAGACAAAGGCACACAAAGAGACAGAAACAAAGAGACACAGAAAAAGAAAGAGCAACAGCAACAGAGAGAAAAAAAAGAAAAGAAAAAAATTATTTCCTTTAAAAACAGATGGAACAGAACAATACAAAGGAAAGGTATGTAACACATATGTATTTGCTGGCATGTAGTAGATGTTTATGAAGAGTACTCTACATGCTGTGAATCATCCATATGTGGCTGCAGTACGTATCTATATGTATCTGTACATGTGCATAGAGCAAGGGACATACTGCAACTGTTTGTGAAGGGTGTATATATATATATATATATATATATATATATATATATATATATATATATTCATTGTTGAAGGCTGTTATGTGCATATTTCTATGTAGGTTGTAGTGTGTGGCAAAGAAAACAGCATGCAGTGCTGGTATATGACATGTGGTGGTTAAATGCTGTGGGTATTCTCTGTCAGCTTTGCAGTGTTGCAGCCAGTGAGGCCTGCTAAAGCTACATTTTGCTAGGACACCTTCAATGCAGTCTGCACAACACTGTGCAATATTATTGCATAACTGTATATCTCACAACTGTCGCTTAATTGATATTCCCACCATGAATAGTGGACTGTATATGTGCCTATATGTAGATCTATATGTACAGCTATGGATGTTTATATGTATGTGTGCATGTATGTGTATATATATATATATATATATATATATATATATATATATATATATATATATATGTATAGAGAGAGGGAGAGAGACATGGGGCATACTTACTGCGACAGGTGCCTGGCGACCAAGGTATGGACTGAAGCTCAGTGATGACACTGCAGTGCCATCCCTTCTTGCCAGAACACTGTACCCATTAACTATCACATAGGTGGTAGTCTACCTAACACTGAAGGTGTGATAAGGGAACATGGGACACAGGTGGACAGTAGCCTCCCCTTTGATAATCACAGTGCCACACTAGTCATGTACTCTGTCTACGTGGTACACGTCATCACAAAAGGTGTGTAATCTAGGGAAATATAGGTCAGTGTTCCCCTCTACTCATCACACTTAAAACCCATTAGAGAGCACAATGCCAACTACAGCAACTGGAAAGGCCACAGACAAACCTCACAAAGAGTAATACCGGTCTCAAACAGATGCCCTATGCAGACCGATTCACAAAACCACAGCTACACTGTGTTGCATACTGCCTACCCAGAGGTGACCTCTGCCTAACATACAGAGCTATGTCACACCCATAGCTGTTGGACATCCTCCACGTAAACATATTACAATCCCTCCCAGATACACGCTCTAGGACCCTAAACCTTGTCATCTCACTAAACAGCACATGCTGGGGGGATAGAGTCCTAACTCAGAGACAAGCCATACTCTGGAACAAACCACCTGTCAATAGCAAACAAAGCTCCTCATTAGCAGTTGTCATAAATACTCCTGATGACTGTTTGGGAGATAGGAAATACACCCCGGGAATGACTTCTGTGTCTCTGGTTGACAGGGGCAAGTGAAATTAAATTACATGCGTGTCAAGGGCCAGGGTAGCGTATGGCTAGGCTACTGTAGGCCCTAAGGCCAGTAGCTTATTACCTACCCATGACATGATGCACACACACATGTACTTAGTGCAATAATTGCTATGTGAGGTTGACTGAGTGTGATAGTGAATGTGTTGGTGAATGTGTGCAAGGTCTGTAAAGGAGTGTTAGCTTAGTGTGAAATTGTTTCTGTCATGGTAGTTTGTGTCCTAACTGTGATCCCAGCAAAATATGTATATGCTATTGCTAGGCAGAAAAAGTAGTATGGCATACGGTGTGACATAGTCCCTTGTTGTTGACTGTGGTGTCCCATTGTAGGCTAAAGCAATAGATGTATGCTTAGTGAGTGGTACTGCTGGTGAATCCAACTCCCATATGAACTGTAGTACTACCTGAAGCTGTAGGCCTAAACAGTACAGTATGGTGTATGTTCACATTGCTTGGAAACACTGTTTTGTGTGTTCCCTGTAGTCCTCACAGATTACATACCTCAGGCATAAGGTTTTGTAAGTAGTGACACACAGTACTGTATGGTACACATGTAAAGCTCATCTGGGTTGGCATACATGTGTGTGCTGTATGTATGTCTGATGTGTGTGTGTAATTATGCCTGTACCATGCCCTCAATCATATCTGTGTTGCAGGGTATATGTGTATATCTAGCAACATGTATAGTCTAGTACAGTAGTATGCCACCTATATTAACAACTGTGCACATATGTTAGGCAGGGGTTTGGCATCAAAGACTACTGTGGTATACTGGTAATACTGTAACTGTACTTTACATTCATTGTAATGGTTGACATCTTTCTTTATGCATTAGCTTGATATATACCTCCTGTGGCTAGGTGGTGCATTGTGTCACATACAGTGTGCCATGTACTGGTGTAGAGTCTTACATACTGGCTTCTCTGCACTGCTGTGCAGAACATGGTTTGATATATAGTGCGTGGCAGGCACTGTCAGCCAGTTGTGGCCTGAGCACTAATATGTGATATTGAACATGTCTATCCTCTGACAACCAATCAGATGTGAAATATGGCAGGTAACTGATATCTGTACTTTAGGATGTTAAGTGTGCCACTTGACTTGCTCACACATCTTGTTTAATTGTCTTCTAGGGGTATGCCCCACCAAAGAAACCCGTGCTATACAGCAGCAGAGGAGGTGGAAATACACAACAGCCTGGTGCAGCACTACACCATGCTGTTCTCTAGAACCAGCCAGGACCATCATGAGTGGATTGCACTGTGGCAAGATCTCGTTCGTCGGGTAAATGACATAGGCATGCATAACTGGACATATGAGCAGGTACGCCATCACTGCAGTGATTTAATTAGACATGTCAGGCGGCATAAGTCTCATATCCATCGACAACAGCTTGCCACAGGTGGTGGGGTTGCCATTCATCCCCCATCACCAGACTGGAGGAGCTGCTCCTAAGTGCGGTGGCTCCTGGCCAACCACAGGAACAGCAACTGACATGTGTCATCATGGAGGCCGGAGCCACCCAGCATGTTGACCTGGAGAGTGCAGGTAATATGACCTATCTGTAGACTACTGTTATCAGTATTTGTAGATTATGCATATGTGACATGTGTACTGTATGTTTAGCAGTTGTGCTGCATAGTGTTGTGCAATACTGATATTTGGAATATAATCTGTATGCCTGAGACTGTCGACTGTTGTACTACAGTAGTTTAGCAAACTCACAGTAGCAATGGCACAGTTGTGGCCACTGACAAACTGTCTCATATTCTTGTATGTCCCTCTGGTGTGACAGCAAGGCAGCAGGTCGATGCTGGTGAGTGTGTTATAATTTTAATATCGCTAATGAAATGTGCATGTCATAGGTGAGGTGTAGGCCATGTACATGTAACACACCTACGCATAATGCATGCTGTGCATGTTTGCTGTGAGACTATGCACATCTTAGTAATGAGAGTAGCTGTCTCAATCACATGTAATACACAGAGCAGCACACACAATTGTGGCAACACCGTACTGGACATTGGATAGGCATAGTTGATACACATGTACACAACATACACAACTTTGTCATACGCAGTACACCTTAACATGCTACACATAGCGTATCCAGACACCCGTTGTAAGGTCACACTTCAGTATCCCACATGTCATCCACACAGCACACATAATATACCTGAGGGGTAGAGGTCTTTCATTTGGCTGTGTGACACTCTTCAACACATAACACATTCATGTTAGTCACTGCTCCCTATTGGGCACCTTAAAAACCCATTTTATAAGTGGTTATGAGGCCAATCACTGAACAACAGCACACATGCATCAAAGCCATGTATACTGTTAGTAACATGGGTTGTCTACACTCACACTGCATGGTCTTGAGCAACAACCTTTCTGCATGCTGACATGTGTGATATGACTGTTTGCCTTGTGATACTGTAACCCGCCTTCAACCACTACTAAATATGTTTTGGATTGCTGGTGGTGTGTGTGGGTATCTGCTGTAGTGAGGAGTGTATTTGTGTGCATGTGTGCATGTGTGCATGTGTGCTGACATCATGTACAGGTCATAAAGTGTGTTTCCTGTCTCCCTCCCATAGGTGCTGTGTTAGGGCTGGTTCACTGCAGCAGGGAAACTGATGTCACTGAGCCACATAGTGATAATGAAGATAGGTGTGTAGAGGCACAGGCATGTTTGCCAGGGTCTGTCATTGGGCCACCAATTGGCAGTACACAGCTGTCCACCCCATCCATGCATGCAGTCATACTGCCAATATATCCATCACCAAAGCCCATAGCTGTGGGACAGCGTACTGTTGGCATTGGCCAGGACAGTGTGGTAGCCATGGCACATGCATCCCAACACAGCAGCCATACCCAGATGTCTGGAAGGGTACCACATGGGCAGATGTCCAGGGGTTCTCATAGGAGCAATGCTGCTCATCATGCCACTGGCATATGTGTCACAGGTCTGACAATGTCATGCATGTTCCAGGCGGTCATGGAGGCACAGGCGCATATGGAACGGTAAGTCAGACAGGGACTAAGGGCACAGAGGGCCCATAACGCCGCTGTCATTGACAGTATCCATGACCTAGCAGGTGCCATCCGACATTACACCGAGGTCACTGATAGACGTTGGGGAGAGACATTAGATATCCTCCACAATGTCATTTCCATGTGTCAGGACAGTGCAGGATAGTTGAGACATCGACGTGGACATATGCCAGCAACATCAGCAGCTGGAAGTCACCGTGGACGTCCCTCAAGCCACAGCCGCTCCTATAGTGCCAGTACCAGCCCCAGCAATGTTGGGGGTGGGCTGTCCATAGAATGTCATAGAAGACCACATGCACATGGCTCTGGACAGTCCCAGCAGGGACCTGTGTCCAGTGTGCATCCATCCACCTCTGGGGATAGTACCCAGTCTGGCTTAGTACCTGATAGTGTCAGCAGCACCCCTGCCAGGCACAGGTACCGTATCCGTGGCCAGAGACGGTGATCTGTAAAGCCTCGCAGGTACAGTCTGTGGCTGTCCCACAAATACCCGTATATGGCAGCCACATGGTGGAACTGTTTGCATGCAGACACACACACATACTCCAGACACTTAGGGCTAACACCTACCCACACACATTACAACAACATTGGCCCATTACATTATTCTTGCTCCTCACACACACACACACACACACACACACACACACACACACACACACACACACACACACACACACACACACATGTCAATTGGATGGCTCACTGTAGGCCTCTGGCGAACCAATAACACACCCTGTGCATATGATGAAACCTGTGCCGCCTCCTGTCATCTGTAACATCGATGCAGGAACAGGCTACCATGGTGTTGATGCACAGGGTGTCTATATAGCAGTTTAGCAATGTTAGTATGTTGTCAGCTGTAGAGTGTAATGATATGCTTGAAGGTGTAGCTGAGCAGGCATGATGCAGTAAAGCTATGATTGTCATTGTAGTGTTGTTTACACCAGTGTTGGTTCCAATTGTGTATTGTCTGGCCACGTGCCATTTGGCTGATGTGTGCAGTATTGGCAGCATGTGTTAGAGAGTGGACAGTATGTGTGGGATGTGTGCAACACAGATTTGCAGGTGTACAGCTGTGTACATGGTGGAGGTGCACTGTCTGCATGTACATGCATAGTGGACACATGGCCAGGGTGACATGCTCTGTATTACACAGTAACACTCCATAGTTTCTATTGGTGGCCAGTATGCATTGTACTACACACATTCCGGCACCTGACTACACATGTGTGTATGACATGGTTTGACACTATGCTGTGGGTGATACTGTTACTGTTACTATCTGTCATTGTTTTGCATTCTGGTGGTATACATCATTTCAACAGCCTGACCTTAACCAATCGTTAGATGATGTCTTGACAGCCGACGCACAGATGTAGGACACACAGCAACATTTGGATACTTCAGGCACTATACAACGCAAGTAACCACTGGTATTCAACTGCACCCATTACTGAGATGACTCCTGTTTGCCATATAGCTCTCTTAGGTACAAACAATCACAGTAGGGATATGTCCATCCACATCTGGTAATGCATACTGTGCCCTATAATGCATTCTCCAGATGACGCACACATACTCCAGAAGGGTATCATACAGACAGATGCCTGTTGTCAAACCCATGCTGTAAAGCTATAAGCCAAACTAAGCATTGTCATCCACCTATAAGGAACATATTATCCTCACAGTACCACATAGGTAGTAGCCACCAGCATGATGAACAGGTACCATTGTGTACATGCAACCAAGTGTAATGTCATCTCTCCTTTGTTAATCACATTTCCAAAGGTATTCTGGAATCCCTTGGTGGATCACATAAGCAATTAGGGGTCTGCATGCATATCCACAATTTGTTCTGCACCTATGAATAGTCATCATGGACAGACTTTGCTGCGTTTGAACAGGTCTGACATATACCTTGGCCATAGGCCCTCACTCACACATTCCAATAGAAATCGTAATGACTTTGTGTGGCACAGATGACCTAGGCCAGGGATCACTGCAGTGGCTGGCCTTGTCACAAGCATACAGATGTGACCTAAGGTCTGGGAAGCAGCAGCACAGTCTGGTAAGGATGACAGCTGTGTTCTTAGAGAAAGCAGGGTTCCCACACATGCAATCATTGAGGTAACATGTACAGATATGCATTTGACACACAGCTAGCTCACATGTGCAATGCATACTGATATGTCATACAGTGGTAAAAGCAAAACCCACAACACATTGACCAACAGTGTCACACACATACAGCTCACACACTCACCAGGTGCAGGATTTAATCCCTACCTAATTACTTCATGATACTAGAGAAGTACGCATTAACACAATGTGCTATGCACATTACTGTCAGTTGTCTTTTCCACAGGTATATTTGTAGGATGGTGACATCATCCAACTTGACAAAGGTTAGATTACCACTTTTGAGGTGTTTCACTACTCTCCTAAAAGGTTGCTCATTCCCAAGGGGAACACACACAGATGTCCAGTGGAGTATTCAAACCCCTACCTAACTTCTTCATGACACCAGAGAAGTACGCATTGACACAACGCAGTATATGGACTACTGGGAGTATTCTTTTCCACAGCTATATGTGTAGGATGCTGACATCATCAGACTTGACAAAGGTTACATTACCACTTTTGAGGTGTTTCACTACTCTCCTGAAAGGTTGTCCCTTCCAAAAGGGAACACACACAAACAGCTGCCTGGTGCAGGATTCAAACCCCTCCCCACCTACTTGCTGATACTAAAGCAGTATGCATTAACACAACCTGCTATACAGATTAGTGGGAGTTTTATTTTCCACAGGTATACTTAGAGAAGTATGCATTAACACAACACGCTATACAGATTAGTAGGAGTTTTATTTTCCACAGGTATACTTGTAGGATGCTGACATCATCAGAGTTGACAAAGGTTAAATTACCACTTTTGAGGTGTTTCACTACTCTCCTAAAAGGTTCCTCCGTCTCCAGAGGAACACACACAGTTGTCCAGTGCAAGATTCAAACCCCTACTTAACTACTTCATGATACTAGAGAAGTATACATTAACACAATGCACTATACGAATTAGTGGGAGCTGTATTTTCCACAGGTATACTTGTAAGATGCTGACATCATCAGACTTAACAAAGGTTACATTACCAATTTTGAGGTGTTTCACTACTCCCCTAAAAGGTTGTTCTTTCCCAAGGGGAACGCACACAGTTGCCCAGTGCAGAATTCAAATCCGTACCTAACTACTTAATGATACTAAACGAGTACACATTAACACGACGCGCTATACAAATTAATGGGAGCTTTATTTTCCACAGGTATATGTGTAGGATGCTGACATCATCAGAGTTGGCAAAGGTTAGATTACCACTTTTGAGGTGTTTTACTACTCTCCTAAAAGGCTGCTGCTTCCCAAAAGGAGCACACAGTGCAGGATTTAAACCCTTACCTAGCTACTTCATGACACTAGAGAAGCATGCATTAACACAATGCACTATATGGATTACTGGGAGTGTTATTTTCCACAGGTATATTTGTAGGATGGTGACATCATCAGACTTAACATAGGTTAGATTACCACTTTTGAGGTGTTTCACTACTCTCCTAAAAGGTTACTCCTTCCCAAGGGGAACACACACACAGTTGCTAAGTGCAGGATTCAAACCCCTACCGATCTCAATATACTAGAAGAGTGCGCATTAACACGATGTGCTACACATATCACTGGGAGCTTTCATTTCCACAGGTATATTTGTAGGATGGTGACATCACCAGACTATATGAAGTGTGTTACATTAGGTGACATTAGTTGGCCTACATTGAACGAATGTCTAAACACTTTGGCCATGTGATCATCAAAGGTGAGTTTACTATCTGCCTGTGTCCCCAGGGCCATAATTACTTTCTCTGTACATGCTGGATTACCACCTATGTGGTAATTTGTGTGCACTTTGTATTACCCAAAGGGGATGACTATGCATTCTTTGACATTCAGCTTGAGGGCATTGTTTTGACACCAGGTATCTGTCTCTGTACGACACTTCTGGAGGGTATCTGTGTCAGCTGTACAGTCAATTATGGACCACAGTTTCCAGTCATCTGCAAATCTGTTCAGCCTTACACCTGCCGTGCTTGCCTGTACCTCTGAGCAGTATCAACTGAACAGATGGGGTCCCAGGACCAAGACCTGTGTGATGCCATGTGTGACTGGCTTAGAGTTGGACATGGCACCCGCAACTATGAACATGTGTGCTCGATCTGTGAGCTACTTGGCCACCCATCCTGTGACATAGCTGTTCATGTTCAAGCTGGTACACTTGTCCATGATGACGGAGTGGGGAATGGTGTGGTAAGCCCTTAGTGAGGTCCAGGTGGGCTGTGTGACTACTTTCACCTCCATCTATGTTCATTGTAACTGTTTTAAATAAATCAACTAGGTTTGGGAGCCATGCTATGCCTTTAACAAGGCAAAGTTATGTAGAGTCCAGTGTCTGGAGATCGCCAATGTCTCAGTGTATGGGTTCCATGACAATTTGCTCAATAGCTCTGTAGACCAGGCTGAGTACACATGTTGGGCAATGGTTTCCAGGTTCTGTTTTGGCATACCCTTTGTGGAGCTGGATGACTGTTAGTGTATGCCATTCTTTGGGTACATAGCCTGTGATACTCTTGAGTCTGGACAATGAATGTAGGTGAGGGTGTAGTTCCTTTGTGGGACTAGTGTAAGACGCAGCCTGGGACAACTTACAGTCACATTGATGCTATGTTCTTAGCTTTGGTGAGGGCTGTCTTTACATGCATGTCTGTGACATCTGTATCTCTGCATCCTTCTGTGATAGACACAGGCCCTTTTGGGGGTGATGGGGGGAGTTTACACTGCACTTGTCCCCCTGGGTGTGGGCAATGAAAGTTGGTTTGGTGTATGTCATTACTTTTTTCAGTAGCTGACAGCATATTTGGAAGTTGACACCTACATGTCTGGTATAGCTACCGAAGGCTTTGTGGTTGTTATTCTTACATTTCTTGGCAGTTTGTCTTTAGAAACTGTGCTTGGATTATTTTATGAGTGATCATTGTTTCATCCTAATAATGATCAGTGATGCCTTTCCTTTAGTGAAGTTGGCTCTTTCAGGTGTTAGTTTCCTCCTTCTGTTGTCTAGCTTATTTATGGGCAATGACCACCAGATTGTTTTCTTATTTTTGGAGGAGTGCATCTTGCTTTTATTTGTGATGTCTCGATCCATGCATCCCTGTAGATGCTCATAGGATGCACTTGTAAATGATTTGGCAGATTGTATACCATTATCCTATAGGAAGAGGGCTTTGGGACTTTCCACTTTGGTCTTGTGAAGTGTGCTGTTTGCTTTTGAAAATGTCTTCACAGTGGTTTCATTGACTGGGTGTGGGGATGGGATGTGGATGTCCAGTGTGATTATTTAATGATCTGATATTACCAGTGAGGGGTTTATCTCTGTTGTGGAACACTGGTACCCCATGTTGGTGATGATCATGTCCAGTATGTTGTCACCTCTAGTGGGTGTGTTGACCAGCTGTTTCAGGGTGTTAAGAGTTTCTTAACTTTAGGACACATTGGGCAAAGGACATTGTATACCAGTAATTCACCCACTCATTGTTTTGGTAGTTGTAATCTCCTCATATAATGGTGTTTGATATGACCTTTGTATTTGCCATTGTTCTCCAGAATACTGAGTGAGGTTTCTGAGACAAGATACATGATCTATAGCAGGCTACAATCTGATGGGCAGCTTTGCCCAATGTTAGTTGCACTTGCATGGTCTCCAAGGCCTCATGCTGTGGAAGTAACCTGGAGGTGTGGATACCCATAAGGTAAATGGCTACACCACTTCCTTTTGTATTTCACTCGTGGTCTTGGGTCCAAAGGTCAGGGTGATTGTGAGTGTTTTACGTGGATCATATCCAACAGCTGCATGTTTGACATAACTTTGGATGTTACGCAGTGAACACCTATGAGTAGGCGATATGCAAGGGAGTGCAGATGGAGCATTTTGCGATGGTCTGTGTATGGCATGTATTTCAGGCCAATAATGCTCTTTGTGAGATATTGCTGCTGGCTTTCCAGTTGTTGTAGTTGTCTTGTGAAGTACATAGCAACAGCGGCATTGTACCCTTTTATAGTTCTAGTGAGTGGTGAGTAGAGGGGAACAATGTCCGCTTTTATTCTGCATGAGACACATTTTGTGATGAGGTGTGCCACATAAGAGGGTTCCCTGACTACTGTGGGAATGTGCTTATCACAGTTGTATCCACTGTCCACTCTTGGCCCAGGGTCTCTTGTCACACTTAAAGTGTGAGATATACTACCACCTATGTTGTAGTTCTTGGCTACAGAGATTTTAACAAAGGTGATGATAATGCACCTTTTGGCATTGAGCTACAGCCCATGTCTTGGACAACAGCCATCTGTCTCAGTGAGGCCCTTTGGTATGATGTCCACATCTTTAGTGTTTACAATGATGGCTCCTAGTTTGCAGTCCTCTGGAAACATCAGTAGCCACAGAACCTCCATGTTAATGTTTACTTGAAGGAAGTAGATGCTACACAGCCTGGGAAGTTATCTAGTCCCATGGTTGCTGTGATACTGGCTTTGGAGAGTGTTTTTTACCTGTGCAGCTGTGATGACAGCAACTTTGCAGTCTTCCATTATAGACATGTGCTCTTTCACGGGTGAGAGGGGAGTAAAGTTAACACTGAACTGATCGGACAGAATGTTGCCAATATCAGTTGGCTCTGTACATTTAGTGCCATTGAGCTGTAACTCAGAACAGATCTGAGTGTAACCATGACATGGACCTGTCTGTTGGGCAGAGATCTGCTGCGTAGACAGTATGCCACTGAGTACAGCTTGGGTTCCATTCATTCTTGTTGCATGGGGCAACTATTTGAAGCCAGTAATCCTCTTGTTAAGGTTCTTCATTGTTCTTTCTAGTTGATGAATGTGCCTAGTCAGATTCCTCGCAAGTGTGTTGTGGTAGTCTCTGACAGGTCTGATGACTGCTGAGTAGTGGCAACCTCCTTTGACCTACATGCACAGACCTTGACAGTTTGTGTGTACACATAGCAGGATTTTCAGACCACTTTGTGAATGTGTTTCTGGAAGTAGAGATGACTAAACATGTTTGTCCACAGATCCCTTATCATCACATCCGTATTTAGCCTGTGTGTGTGAGCATGCCCAGTATGACCTTTCAGTGTGATGCAGATTGAAATCCATTACATTTGTTGGAGTGTGTGAGCATGCGCAGTATACACATTTATACCATATGTGTATGGTAAATCAAGGTGTATTTTTACAGCAGGGCTCACCTTTGTGTCATAGATCAACAGGGATCATGCTGTGCCTGCAGGGCTTCCATGAGACACTTTGCATAGACCTATCAACATTTCTACATACAGGGGGGACAGCTATTCTTTGTACATTTCTACCCGTGGGTACACTGGATTGTTACTGTGGGTGTACATAGGATGTGGGTTTCACCTGACACTTATACACATTTGCTGTGCCTGCACTGCTATGTACAGGACACCATTACAGTCTGTACCATTGCCTATCATACTGGCTTGAGGCATACTAGTATACTACAGGTCTTAGTGTCCATTGCCACATATATTAGCTTGTGACTTCATAGCCTACACAACCCACATCACAACGCCTGGCCTGATGTTCTCTGTCTGCATAGGCATGTGGGTGAGGTTGCCCATTTGCCTCATTAGGGGCATGATACAGCATTGCTTTGTGTTTGCATTAATGTGCAATTGTCCTGCTGTGTCTGTACCACTGTAATGCTATCATGGCTTAGTGGTTTAGCACTGTGACTATAGTGCACAGTATCCTGAGTTCAAGGCCTGTCACTGCTTTTTATTTTCATGCTGGCCAGACCAGACTGCTTAAGGTACAGTAAAGCAGATATGACCATGTTTGACTGACTTCACTCAGCTTTGGCCGACCTTGGCCAACATTGCACGAGCAATTTTGTTTACATATATTACATATATTACATATTGGTAAAAGCTGCTTAGTACTGCTTTATATTGCAAAAAACATGGCAATCATGCCTCAGGTGGTGCTGCAGGGCTGCCTATGTTGGATGCACATACTACACTCCCTATACATATTTGGAAACAGGTAGTGTCAAGTTGGGCATCCCTTTTATTTTATGTGCGAGTCAGTGAGAGGTATAATTTCCAGGGTACCTACTGAGCCAGTGTATGTGCTATGCGTTGCCTCTTTGCCAAGGACAAGACATACAGGGCATGCCTCCTTCTGTCTACTGGGGCAGGCTCAGGTTGTTCCTCCTCTGAGTCATGCTGTGCCTGTGCAGGCCTTGGCAATGGTGGGGGCTGTTTGGCCCTGCCCCATGCTGTTCCTGCTGCATCTGCTTTCGCAGGATCAGACTGTGTAGCATGGCACATACCAAGACAATTTGGGTACATGTAGTTGGTGAGTACTGCAAGGCTCCACCAAATGTGTCCAGGCACCGGAACCATGACTTGAGCATCCCAAACACACGCTCGATTACATTTCGTGTTTGTGCACGTGCCTCATTATGGAGTTCTTGTTCAGGTGTGTGTACATTTCTGATGGGTGTCATTAGCCACGGCTCCAGTGCGTATCCAGCATCCCCCATTAGGTGACCGTCAGGTATGTCCCCATTTGCAAATGTCTGTTACAGCTGCGACAGATGCCAGATATGGGAATCGTGGTAGCTTCCAGGGCAGCCAGCACACACATTCAGTATTATGCCCTGGGCATCACACGCAACCTGGCAGTTGATGGAGTGGAAGCCCTTGCGGTTGATGTAGGCTCTACCCCGCTCACCAGCTGGTGCTTTGATGTGTATGTGCATGCAGTCAATTGCACCCACTACCTCAGAGTATTCTGTTATTTGCTGGAAGAGACGCATATTGCTGGCCAATACCTCACTGGAATTGGGGAAATATACATGATCACCGACATGTGCTGACATGGCATTCAGGAACTGGTGCAGTACCCTAGATGCTGATGCCTGTGAAATCCCCATCATATCACCAGTTGGTCTCTGGAAGGTACCTGTTGCTAGTATTCTTAGGCCAACACATACCTTGGTTTCCACTGGGATGGGTTCCCCTCTGTTGGTTCTGTGTGTGAGGCGTGGCCTGCATAGCTCAACAATTTGCTGCAGGAGCTCTCTATCCACTCTATAGCGCTCCACTATCTCCAGCTCATGTAGCCCCTGGTAGGTTACCCTGGGTCTGTACACTCTTCTCCGTCTCCTCACTGTGGTTTGCTCAGCAGCATTCGCAATGGCACCACCCTCAGCATCTTGTACATGTTGCCTTATAACAGCTATGGCAGCCCCTAGCATTTTTATGTCTCAGTTTAAGCTTTTTAAGTTTTCACTTCTCTTTGTTGACTGCAGTGTTGCAGTGTTTCTGAGAAAAACATGGGGGAATGGTGTTTGCAGAGTTTTAGGTGCTGGGCTGGGCTGAGCTAGTGTACTGCCTGTGTAATTGGCTGATTCTGATTGATTTCACCTGGCAGCTCTGCTAGTTCTCCTTGATTAACTTCCTACTACTTTCTTTCCTTCCTTTTCCCATTTCTGTTTCCACAGGGGGCAGCGCCGCACAAACAAGTGCAAACACGCTCACACACGCACACACAGGCTTACACAGGCTTGCATGGGCTAAGGCGTGTGCACATTCATCTATACTAGCTTAGACAGCCTTACACAGGCTTACACAGGCATACACCCAGACACACAGGCTTAGACGGGTTTACACACGCACACGCGCGCACACAGTGTAAGCAGCTTTGCAAGAAACTTTAGTGATAGCCATGGCGTACACCTTCAGTTTCTTGATTTCAGTTTAGACAACTGTAGACACACCTCTTTTAGTCCTGAATAACTCACAGCAACCACATGCCACTCTGCTCCAATAAGCTTACAGTCTTTTTCATGCATACCCCCTCATGATGCCACCCATCTCCTACTATGTTACTCCCCTTTTTCTACTCTTACACTCTAGGGACATGGTTCACATAGCAGGAAATATTCACTATCCTTATCCTCATTTGCATAGGATTGCCTACTAATGCTTAGTTACATCTCTCAGACTGAGCTTCCCCCCTTAGCAACCTCTGCTCAGTAGCCATGGTGTCTTCAGCCTGCCATTCACTTGCATGGCAAATTAATATTTTGAATAAATTCCCTATTTGTGCCTTTTATTTTTTGGTTTTCTGTTTTTTTAGAGTGCAGCACATTTGTGCGGTGCTGCGCTATGCTTAAACATCGGAGATTGTGGTAAAAAATATATATATTTTTTTATTTTGCAACGGGAAAAAATGCCAATGGCCGTATATTTGGCAATTGGCATGCTTCCTCAACTGGATGCATCCTTTATTTGGAGCTGTCACGGCTCCGTTTTGCTATTAGCAGAACGGTACTCAAATCGAGTACATTTCTGCAAATAACACTACTCTTACTCGGACAGGTTAGGGTTTCCTGGATCACAAATTTACCTTATTTGCATAGCTTTCAGCAGCAAATGAGGTAATTTGCATTACCTAACCCTGTCCGTGTAAGAGTCGTTTTAGGAGCTCTCTTGCATACCCTGCTGGCTGTTCCTGGATCGCTCAACAGACATGTTGGCTGCATGGATTCTTACTCTAGTCTTAGACTCCATGCAAGCCTTTGTGAATCCAGCCCTATATTTCTATCTTCTACATTTGCATGGTGCTTGACATTATTCACTAATGATAAGTGACAGAAAATGGCATTTCACATCCTATGGCAAAGACTGAAGATTTTGCCTTCAGCCATAGTGATACAATTCTTGCCATGCAAGTGTGTTCAGCCCCAGTAAATGACAGAAGGCAAGACTGATATTAGTATGGGTAAACAGTTATTCTTAGATGTTTAACAGGCCACAGGGTTTCATGTACACCATATGGGATGGTTAAATTCTCATCAATGAAATTAAGTTTTTTACATGCATTCCCCCTCACTTCATAAATATTCTCATTCTCCTTTCAAATATGTGAGCTTCACACTCTGAAATATAACTTACTTTGTTGTGTGTTCAGATATAATTATCTAGTCTAAAGAATTTGGACACAGACTGGCATGTTTCAGCATTATATGACACATTACTTAGTTTTCTTTTTCATAGTATTTTCTCTTCTGAGGCACTGCACAGACACGTTACTCCAACACTAGTATCCTGTATGTATCTGTTTAGTAAGTACACTACTATCCAACCTGGCTCATTCATCTCTAACTACAAGACTTCCAGACAAAGCTATATGTAACGGAGAGACAGAGGCTTTAAAAAGCCTGTGTTTAAACCCGTTTGTGTTTGTTTGTACCTGTGTGTGCATCGGGCAGCATCGTGCACTACTGGGCAGAGGGATTGCCAGTTACAGATGCCTGTTCTCTGGCCTCACAAATATTACCTAAAGCACAGCTCTTTGCACCTAAACCTATTAATACCTGCCCTGCTGTATTCCCTCTTCAACTGTTATAGCCAGACCAAGATTATTCCTAGGAGCATGAATTGTCAGTATCCTAGTTGACATGGGTCGATTGAAGCAGTGTGTAGCAACTGCCTCATGTGCACTGACAACCCCCCTACTTCTAAATCATTCTTATAATATTCCTGAGAGATGCAACTACATTATGAAGCTGGAATCACAGCTGTCTTGTGCAATAGATTCCAAATGCAGAGAGGGTTGTCAGTCCACCTACTACAACTTCTGTTCATGAAACACAGCATACACATAGACCAACCCATGTGGAGGTACTCTCAAAAAACTACCTAAATACCAGAAACCTCCAAAACACATACATGCTAAACCAACCATAACACCCAAAACACACAATACACATAATGACACAAGCACAAGTGTCACACCTTCAATGACCATAATGCAACCAAAATCCTCTCCAAGTATCTTAGTCATAGGAGGTTCTATAGTGAGACACACAGACGTCCCCCTCACTATGATGAACAAGGAAAAAGTCACAGTTAGCTGTCTTTCTGGTGCCAGGATTCATAAGATAATGCAGGCACTCAAGTCTCTCAACAACAAGTCCCATTATGATTCAGTCATAGTACATGTTGATGTGAATGACTTGAGAAGTACCTCCTTGTCCTACATGAAGACAGACATGACTAAGCTCTCTGATTATGTGTCACAGGCAGGTATATTCCTAGCCTTGAGCAGCATATTACCATTACCTAGGATGATACCAAAATATAAACCAAAAATCATTGACTTCAATAATTGGCTTAGTTTCTTTTGTCATTTTAAGGGGATCCAGTTTCTGTCAGCCTTGCGTGACATGATAGATAGACCTCAATGCTTTGTCAGAGATGGTCTTCATCTGTCATTCCTGGGATTTTGGCTACTGGCAAAGGTTATTGCCACCCCCTATGGTGCCTTTTTTAGGCAATGTCACAAGGACAAAATTCCCAATGTAAACATTTCATTAAAAAACAACCTCAAGGTTATGCTGCAAAATTCTAGGTGTCTTAGCGTGAAACTGCACTCACTGAAAGCAGTCCTCACCTTGGAAGACACTGGCATCTGTGCAGTCACAAAGACATGGTTCAAGGCAGTGGAGAGCACCCCAGCCATACCAGGTTACACCTCCACATTCAGACCAAGAATGGAAGGCATGAAAACTAAAGGAGGAGGTGTATCAATATTAATTGAAGATAAATGGACCTCCAGATTGGTTAAGCAGTATGATTCCCTGGATACACTTCAGGTGCAACTAACTGTTGGTACAGCACCCATTCAATTCATTGTCAGGTACAGGACTCCCTCCATGAATCACTCACTCAATCTGCCTACTTGGATCTACTGGAATCCATGAAGATACATCCAAACACCTTGTTTCTGGGTTATTTTAATTACCCATCCATTGACTGTGGAAATTACTCATGTTCAGACTCACTTGCTCAAACTCCAATGCCCTGGACCAGCTGGTGGACACCCCAACTAGGGGTGACAACATCTTGGAACTGGTGCTTACCAACATGGGGGACTGCTGTAGCACCCTGACTGTGAGGTCTTCCCTTGTCAGATCTGACCACAAATCAATCTCGTGTGAAGAAACTATCACACTGGACCCCCCCCCCCAGCAGCAATTCAACTAAAAAACTTCACCAAAGCAGATTATATCCTTTTATGGGATAGTATAGATAGTTTCACTACACCTTCTGGAACTGGCAACTATGCCAAGACCTACACCAATGTGTTTTGCAAACACCTGTATAACTGCATTGACAAAGCCGTACCTGATAGGACCAAAATGAGCTTTTCAAGGAAGAGTAAACCTGCCTGGCGAACAACTGGCATTAACAAGTTTTACAATAAAAGGAAAAAAAATGTCCAAAAGTAAGAGGGAGCATGCCCTAAACTGGAAATATTCCCTCTTCAGCTTAAACAAGCAAATAAGACTTCTTGTAATGTCCTCCAAAGCAAATTATGAATCCAAATTAGTGTCCTCAACTAAGGACAACCGTAAGGTATTCTTTAGTTACATCCATAACCTAAAATGTAAGACACAAATTTGCACTGAACTGGCAGTTAACAATACCACACACACTGATCCTGTGGACATAACAAACCTGTTAGCCAACATGTTCTGTGAAAACTTCATTCTCCTGTCCTCACCAGACATACCCCATGACATTCCTTCCATCTGTTCCCTACCTTGTATCTCTAGAGAGCAGGTCATAAATGCCCTTTCTAAGGCCAAACACAAAGCAACTATGGGACCTGATAACATCCTAGGCTACATCCTACATGGGCTCCAAAAAGAATTAGCAATACCACTGGGTACTCTTTTCAATCATAGTCTAAGCACCGGTTTCATCCCAGCTGAATGGAAAATGGCCACCGTTATCCCCTTGCACAAGTGTGGTTCATCCACTGACCCCAGGAACTACAGACCTATTAGCCTGACTAGCCTTATTTGTAAGGCCATGGAGCAAATCCTCATGGACCTTATCACCAAAGATATAGGTAATCTCCAAACACTTGACCTTACTTGGTTTGGATTTGTCAAAGGGAGATCATGCCTGTTAAACCTGGTGGACTTCTTTTAGACAGTCACCAGGGCTCTGGGGGAAACTGTGCATAAAGCCTATCTGCACTTGGCCATGGCTTTTGACACTATCTCCCACTCAAACATTATTGACAAACACACTCAACTAGGTATCAACTCTTATATCATTAGGTGGGTCACTGTCTCACTGATAGAACCCTTATAGTCAAAATAGGGGAATCCACCTACAACAGCAGACCCATAGGCAGTGGTGTTCCACAGAGATCAGTCCTGGGACCTCTGCTGTTTGGAATCCATTTATTTGAGGTGCAAGCAAAAACTAAAGGTCTGTGGCTTTCAGTTTTGCTGACAACTGCAAACTAGGAGCAGTCATAGATCCCCAAATGATGTCAACATCCTACAATAGGGTCTTATGCAAACAAACTATTGGTGCCAAAGTCATGGCCTTAAACTCATTGCAGAAAATGTATTATCATCCCTTTCACTAAGAGTGATGTTCCTGCTAGCTACCACATCAATGGAAACACCCTAAGCATGCACTAAGTGGTGAGAAACCTGGGTACACAGGTTGACAGCAACCTTACCTTTGATCACAATGTCTCCACAGTGGTAAGAAGGGCATTCTATATTGCTCATCTCATAAGTAAGGGCATTGCCTCCCGGAAAAAAAAAAAAAAAAGTTATATTCTTCCCTTATCAGGTCAGTAATTGAGTACAATGCCCCTTTTAGTATGTACCTTTCCAGGAACCTGCATCAATTGGTGAAACCGCAATACTTTCTCACAAGGAGAATTCAAGTTATTCAGCATTTGTCCTATGTGGATCAGCTGAAATCACTGTTATTTTATTCTCTTTCATGCAGACTACTCAGAGGTGACCTCTGCTTTGTGTATAAGGCAATTTATGACTCTGCTTTATTGGAAATGCTGTATATCCATAAGTCCAATGGCTCACGGTTTACTCGCTTTAAAAAAAAACTTAACCTGGTATGTGAGATTAATAGAACCTGCTGGAGGGACAGATTTGTCTCCCAGAGGTTGCTGCACCTGTGGAACAGACTCCCAATTCATGTTGAGCAGAGCACCTCTTTGGCCCTCTTCAAGCACAATCTAGACGACTGGATGGGTAACCATAAATTCACCTTGGGGTTTCCACCTGTGCTGTCTTGGACAGGGGCAATAGGTGCTGGTCATGGAAATAAAGGCAGAGCTTGGCTACACTTGTAAGGGCCCTAGGGCCATTATCCTTATAACTTCCTATAATCCTGCAATCCTATGAAAATAGGGATGGATCACAATTATTGCTCCCACACACTTGGGAAGCTCTTATTATAAAGGCTATAACATTAGCCTACATTTTCTGAAGGATACAAAGTCTGGCAAATAGATGTATGTTATCATGTAGTGACTTTAGCCCTCAATGTTTTACTATAAAACACAAACTGTACATCTGTGGAGAATGGAGAAGTAAAAAAACTGTAGTATCCATATCATGAACACTTTTTTGTAATGATCATGTTTCATGATTAAATGATGACATAGAAAACATTAACACAATGCACACATGTTATGAAATGGCGCAGTATCACATGTTATGAAATGGCGCAGTATCAGATTTGTCTTTCTGTCTCTTCTCCTTAGTTGCTCAACAACTGGTATGGAGTGCTATGCACCACTGCTATTCCCCATTCTATGTTCCAAAACTAAAAATATAAGTAATGATACATGCACTAATCCTTTTTCATCAGCCACACAAATGAGCTTGGCAACAGTGCACTTCAGTAATCAATTGTGACTGAAAATAAGTAATGACTGTGGCTTCTGTTCCTTGTGTATGTTTTATTGATTTATTGTATTTAATATTTGTGGAGTTTACTGGGAATCTGTCTGCTTAGTACATAATGTAAATGATTTTTGCACTGAAATACCTTACCCTTCTATATGTGAACCAATGAAGTTGGACATTTCCATACAGAGTTGTAGAGTAATAGTACTCAGTGTGCCTTCATATGTTTGGCATGTATGCCTTATAGTTACCTGTAACAATGTACGCACATCACAATGTCTGCACAATGATACACAAAGTGAATTAGAATAGCATACAGTGATCTTGAGACCTCTAGTCAAGAATGGATGGGTGGCACTCCACTGGTTGATAGCTGAGGCATTCAGCCATCATGTAAATGGCCACTATACCTTAATGTGACCCACATAGATCTCATTCACACTACAATGTCCATGAATGAAGTGATGTATGACCTAGTATATGGTGAATAGTGAAGAGCACACTGTTGTTCTGTAGTCCTGTCAAAACATATTCTTATTCACCTAAGTATGTAATGTACACTACAGCTATGTTCTGTCAGAAACTTATTATAAGACCTCCCCTGTGGCATCAGTTGTTTGTACAATATTTTGCAGACTGTGTACTTAGCTAGGTAGGGGTTAGAATCCAGCAATGATTAATTAGTGTGAATGCTTAAGGCTGCAGTGCTAGGCAGTACCGGCATAATCAACTATTCTGGTGTGTACACCTCCATGCAGGTAAAATCTTTACACTGAGTGAGTGCTCCCCCAGGAATTTCTAAACTCAGTCCATTTTAGCCCAACCATCTGCTTTACAACACAGTGATGAAGTCATACTTTCGGATAAGTTCTGTCTCAGAGGTGTAGCAAACTTCTGTTTTTGACTGTTGGTACATTGTACAGTAGATTGTACACTTATATATGGAGGTGTTAGAATTCAGCAATAACTAGCTAGTGTGGGTGCGTGTGACTGCAATGAGATTGGCATATCCAACTGATCTGACATGTACGTTTTCTTTCAGGTTAAATGTTTATACAAGGAGAGTGTTTCCCCAACAATTTCAGTCCCTTTTGGACGAATCCTCTGCTTTGAACACAATGGTGAGGTTGTCCCTTCAAATATGCTCTGTCGAAAAAGTGTAGTAAGACTTCTTCTGTGGCATGAGCACCTACTACACAGACGTCTAAATTGCATACTTAGATATACATGTGTTTAAATTTGAAATGTATTTACTTATTTAACATTTGTTTACTGGGAATGTCCAAATTGGAACAAAGCCAATTTTCAGTGAAGGCCCAGGGAGAAATACTCCAGATGTATGTCTTTGTAACATGGGATGAAACTGGACCACCTGAAGGAAATCCACATGAACACAGGGAGGACATGCAGACTCTGCACAGAAGGCACCCCAGCTGAGAAACAAACTGGCAAATCTCTTGCTGTGAAGTGACAATGCAACTGCTGCATCACTGTGACATCCGCAATGACTAACTAATGTGAATTTGTGTGCCTGTACTGCTGGGTAAGATTGGCATATTTAATTGAGCTGGAATATACACTTCTACTCAAGAAAAACATTTGTACAGAGAGAGTACTCCCCACCAATTCCAGTCACTTTTAGCCCAATCATGTTTTGTAACACAATTTTGAGGTCATTTCATCAAATGTGTTCGGTCTCACAAGTATAATAAGCCATTTTCTATGGTGTTGGCAGTTGATATTCATGTTCTTTAGATTGTGGAATTAGCTAGGCAAGTATTTGAATCTAGCAATGACTATCTAGTGTGTGTGTGTGTGTGTGTGTGTGTGTGTGTGTGTGTGTGTGTGTGTGTGTGTGTGTGTGTGTGTGTGTGTGTGTGTCTGTAATGTTAGGCATATGTGCCTTATCCAATAGAGCCTGTGCATACACTTACTCTCAGTGGAAGAATTTACTCAGGGTGAGGTCTCCCCACAAGTCTTTCAATCACTTTTAAACCAAACATTTGCCTTTAAATCTCATTGACAAAGTCATACTTTGAAATGTGTTAATTTTCACAGTTGTGATAAGACTTCTCCTGTGGTCGATGTGATTAATGCATGATTCACTAGTGTTTGGACTCAGCCAGGTGTTTACATATAGCAATGAATAACTATTTTTGTGAGACTATAATAATAGGCATGTGTGTTTTATCTGACAGTTTTTTTGTGAACACTTCCTCTCAGTGGAAATATTTACACAGGTGAGGTCTCCCACAAATCTTTCAATTACTTTTAAAGAAAACATTTGCCTTGCCACACGATGGTGAAGTTTTACTTTCAAATCACAGCTGTAGTGCAACTTCTAGGGTATCAGCAGCTAATACATGGTTTTCTGGAGTGTGGTCTTAGGCAGATGTTGAAATCTGGCAATGTGTAAGTAATGCATGTGTTCAACAACAATCACAGACAGGGGTGCATTATGCTACAGTAATAAAATGGTTGATTCACACTTGGGAAAACACTGTCTTTACTAATGGATTTTGATCCCTCAAAGTATCTTTTGGAGTATACATGGCCACTACAAAGAAATGCTTAAGTCAGACCTGGATTTCTAAGTTTTCGGATGCCTGTAGTATAAAGTCTCCTAAGGCAGAAGCAGTTAATGATATAGCCAGGTAGTGGTTCACATCCACCTATTCTCACCTGCTGTGTTTATATAGCAAGCAATCTGGATTATGTACCAATGGTTTGTCAACTGTTGTGATGTGGATAAAACAACATAGGATGAGGAGTTCCATGACTATAACTGATGATTACAATTTTACTTAGTGAACACTTGGGGATAGACAGGTCAAAGAGAGTAATCACTTTAATGGAAGACATATGCAATCAAACATAAAGTTCAGGATCTCTCATAAAGTGTGTGTAGTTTGACAAAATATGAAATGAATTCCTGGATAGTGTTTTCAGTTAGTGCACTGGTGAATATGAGCTTGACCTACATTACATATGTAACTGAACCAAAACTGCACAATCCCGGACCAGCTAGAAAAACTCGGGGGACAAGTACAAACCCAAGGGTTTTATTAATCCACACATAAAAAAAAAAAAAAAACAGCTTAGCACTTTCATCCTATCTAACATACAGGACTTCATCAGAACTGAAACACCTTATATAACTTTAACTTATAACAAAATAGCAGTTTTAAAACTACAACATCTGTTTAAAACATTCTGTGAAAGATATTATTAAAAATCAACAAAAATCATTATACACCCTCTTACTTTTACAACAAAACTCATGACGAAAATTAACTTGATTTTTCATGTGAAAGTCTTAATAACAAGCCACCTTAAAAACATTTACATCAAATATATCATGGTTTATAAATATTACTAATATTAATACTGAAAAACATAAAATTCTTACAGTTTAGGAGCATGCATATCAAAGAATGAAGTTATTGCACTATGTTCCTTTAGCCAAGTGGTGTGCAAGCATTTAACCTAAATTGCCATAATAATTCTTTATACTCCAGTTTATTCTCCACCATACCACACCTGACATTAGGAACCATTATTTCTAAAATGGCAACCAGACCTTTCTAAATCCTTTTAACACAATGAAATGCTTAACAAATGCATTGCTTACATTCTCATTTTCAATGTCACATAGGTGTTCATAAATTGTTTTACTGGAACATCCTTTCAGTTTTTTTCCCACATAATAACTTGAATAAGTGTTGCACATGGTCAGATAGATCAAATCCTTAATAAAACAATTACCCTTTTGAGAAAGAATGACCCTTCCATCTATGTTCTTCAAATGTCATTCATGTTATGTGTAAATGAATGGGCATTATTTGCAATATTCACATTTTTGTGTACTTTTCATCTGATCACAATCTGATTCTCCTTTGCAATTGATTTCTTTCCATTGAATTCTTGATATTGCCTGCAGTGTTAAATACAAAGTAGGGTTTTTCACCCACAGTTTCTAACACCATACACTCTGCCTTAGAATGCTCCAGATCTTACTATGTTCTTAAGTAGCTGACTTCCTGAATTCTTCTGCAA
Source organism: Protopterus annectens (assembly GCF_019279795.1). NCBI lineage: Eukaryota > Metazoa > Chordata > Ceratodontiformes > Protopteridae > Protopterus > Protopterus annectens. The sequence goes on along the minus strand of NC_056729.1, from coordinate 191,982,011 downwards.
AATGAAGGCCTATCACAATTTTTACACTTTGTGTCATGTCCGTAGGTTTATCATTGAGAAGCTGTTTCTATAAATCCAAACCCAAAGTTAGTGGAAAATCTGATTTTCTTCTTTCTTTAATTTCACCACTAATATCAAAAAAGAATTTTTAGTATATCATCTATCTATAAATATTTGTACTAACTTCTTGATGATAAAAACTATATAATCAGAAACCATTCATGTTAAACAAATGAACTGTGCTTTGAGTATAGCCTTCTTCAAATGATAGGGGTAGAAACTCCAAAGGTGTAAATAACTGTTATTAAAGTTGGGTTAAAATAAATGTTGGATGCAAAATTCCCATCAGTCACAGAAATACTAGCATCTAAGTAATTAACCATATATTTATCATAATGGTAGGTAAATTTAAAAATGTTTTTGTCCCATCAGTGAAATTCATAAAACCCTCAATGCTCTCTTGTGGGCTATTGCAAAGGATAAAATGTCAGCAAGATATCTTAAATATAATGTAAAGTATTTGTAATTGGATGGAAAAATGTATTTCCTCTCCTCGGCCAACATCATTAAATTTGTGATCGTGGGAGCACAAACAACACCCATTCAACACTCTTAATCTGCTTGAATGTCTCCCTTTCAAAGTATATCACATTGTTGCAAAGACCTCCACTGAAGCACAGTCAGAAATAAATGCCAGAAATAAATCCAATATGCACTTTATATTCAGCAGAAAATGACAATAATAAAATCAAAATTTGTTAGATTCTGTCATGAATAATAGAGAAATTCAAATTATGAAACCTGATAAGGGTGGTGGAGTGGTCATCTTTGATAGTATACAATACACAGAGTAAATGTTCAATATATTACAAGATGACAGCACTTATATCTCAGGATCTCAGGATCTTAAAATGAAGTTAACATTGCCTATGTAAAAACAATAAATTTATTTTTAGCAAATAGTCATTCCTAAGGTTTGGTTTTCCATTATGAATTCTTATCCAATAAATTTCCCATTATACAGACAATTTTTGGCATTCCTATGGTTCATAAAATTATAACCAAACCCCAATTGAGATCCTTTGTTTCTGCCCCGTGCTCGAAGACTTATCCATTGACAGTTTTTATTGATAGGTTACTGAAACATTTCTTTTAAAGCTACACAGATTTTTGCAAGTTTCTTGAGATTCTCTTTGATGTATCACTCAGGAATTGCGGGGTGACAATTTTTATTTTTTAACCACTGATGTTGTTGACTTATTCATGTGCATTCCCATGAGACAAGGTTTGGAATTGCTTAATGTTGCATTTATAAATAGTGATTTTATTTTGAGACAAAGTGAAATTTCCTTTGTGATAAATTTAATAGAGATAGTTTTGTCACGCAATTTTATTTATTTTGATGGTGAGTTGTAGAAACAGATTAGAGGAGTTTCTGTGGGGGCTAATTTAGGTATGTGAGCGTGGGAATTGAAATACATATTTCCCTCAAACTTTTTTCAGATTGTATGATTTATTTGATGTTTCTGGTTGATCTTTTTATTATTTAGTAAGATTCAGTCTAACAATTGCATCAGTTTCTTGATTATATTAACAATACAACCTCTTTATTGAAATGTACATACTCTTTTTTTCTGAAACTATGAATTACCTGGATACCTTCATTTACAAAGGCATGAAAGGTTGTGAATCATGTATATATGAAAAATCCACCTTGTCCAATATATATTTACACTTTGAGAGTTTATAATGATTACATTTCAAATGTAACTTAGTGAAAGGTCAATTTGTTCAAGTAGCAAGGATGACATCCAATAAGGGCAGACTTTTAATTGAAATACAGTAATTGGAGATAAGTTCATTGGCAGAGGCTACCCACAAGCCTTGGTGAAGAAAGTTAGTTGAGAAATATATAAAGGATGATAGGTTAAATAGATGCCACTTCTAGGATACGGTTTAACTGCTTCAGCTACAACACAGGAGGAGAGGGAGCACCTTGGGCAAAATAATTTAGTTGGAACAAAGGGGATTAATACATTTAAAAGAACTTTTTTTCATTCCCTAAAGTGTGGGCATGGATAGGATAAAAACTTATTTGGAAAAAATCTGTTGATTTTTAGAAGTAATGATACCCTTTATAAGTTATCAGGTGATTTGCCTTATTTTGTATTTAAAACTACTGTTAACTTAAAAAATATAGACACAGAATGGTCAAAAGCACCCCTCCCCTTTTTAGGGGAACACCAAGAGGGGGTACCAAGCTATGTGATAGGTGCGACCACTCTGCATTTATTATGAGGGAGTATGAGTTTGTTTTGGATAAGACGTACAAGCATAAAATTAGCCTTTCATATGGTAACTGCAATAGTACTGAGTTAATGTACATTCTAAGATGTACAATCTGCCCAGCTTTTTAAGTCAGAAAACAGAAAGAATGCTGAAAAACAAAATATGCGAGTACTATTATGATATTCAAAAATGTAGTTCAAACAATGCTCTATATAAGCATTCTATGAAATGTGATAAATTTAAAAACTTTATATTAGTATTCTTGAAGTGATCCCACAGGACCCTAGAGGAAGTGTATGGGAGACTAAAATCAAATACAAAGAAATTTATTGGCGGCTAAAGTTAAATGCTACACAATTTTCAGGAATTAATGATTCAGTATCTATAACTCCTGTTTTAAGTCTAAGGGCAGCTAAACTTTGACTTAATGAAGTTGGTTGTAATTTTTAGTTTTTCAGCTGGATAATTCAAGGTATTGATTGTTAATTCAAACAACAAATCTTTTAACAAATAGTTGCCGATAATATTTTTATTTACAAAAGTTTTATCATACATTGTATGAATGATTTATTTTCTACCATTTAGTGCTGAGTTTCATGTATGGTAACAGATACATATTCTCTGTCTGAAAAATCTAGAATATTATTATATGATTTTTTCATTTTCAAATGTTTATTTTGCAATGAGGAATTGTAGATTTATTATACTTTCTAACATTTTCACGTTTTCTTGGTTTTATAATACTCTTCTAACTTTCTTGTTGTAACAGTTTTAGAAATGTAGACCAATTATACTTTGAATGGATAGATTATGTTATGTGACTTGGAACACTGGTATAAAAGTGTTCTGAATAGCATAATTTTATTGCTATGATGAAGTCCAAAGGGTAGTTTTGGAAGAAAGATACATGATAAAAGAACATACTGGTCATTTTCCTCTGAAAATAAAGTGTGTGCCACATTACGTTCAGATTTTGGATTTATTTCTGGCATTTACTTCTAGCAGTGCTTGAATGGAGGTATCTGTGATGATCCAACAGGGGTTCAGGTTCTGTGTTGTTATATAAAATTGTTCCCTAAAACAACTAAAACATATTGAGCAATAACTTTAAGGTCATGTGTACTCAGAAAAATCAAAACTCAAGAAATGCAGTCAGTGTAGTGAAGTTGCGTATTTTATGAAAATGTGTGAAATGTTATGTGCAAATGTCAGGCAAAAGCATATTCATGTTTTGATTATGAGGAATATAAATAAATAAATAAATAAATACATCAACAAATAAACAAATAAACAAATAAATAAGGACAAATGTGTTTTACATATGACTGTTCCACAAAATTAGGAAAGACTAGTAAATGAAGAACACAAAATGTTTATGTGTGTGTGTATTCTGATGAAGTCCACTGACGAAAGCGGATATTAAACCTTTTGATTACGCTACTACCTTTGTGCTGTTCATCTCGTATTCAGCTGGTTATATTATTTACTTGGTCTATTTGGTTCCTGTGCTTAACACAAAATGTTTACTGAGGTACAACCTAAAGAGGGGTTAGTAGGGCAATAACCTTTTAGATATAAAGAAAGCAAATTTACTTTACAACTGACAATGCAGCAAAATAGGGAAATACTAGCATGGGTGGTGTAAACAGCATTACAAGACTACACTACATGGAGGTGGAGGAGTTATTGTCTAGAACTGAGGAACGTGAAGTTGTCTGATAACTAGCTATGCAGCAAAATGTCAAAATACTAGAAAATGAAAAACAGAGTTAATAGCAAAATATCCAAAAAAGGGGAAGTGAGGAATAACTGTCTAGCAATGAGGAGAATCAAACGTAAAACATATTAAAAAAATCCAGAGTGCATGAGATATTACTAAGTGAAGGGCAGGGTAATGAAAAAGAAGCTGCATCAAAAGGTTGCATATTGAAAAGCAGTAAGAACATTTCTTAAAGAAAAAAGCTGTTAAAAGGGAAAGTGATGACTGTCAATATTTTCTGAAAATGTAAATAATATTAAGAATTGGGTTAAAGCACAAGATGTGTTAGAGGGGTGCAAAATATGGAAAAATATATGTTTATTGCACACCAGATACTTGATAAATCAAGAAAGAAATGTATAAGTATCAGTGGGGAATGTAAATTATATGGAATATGTGTGATGATAAGTGTTTAGCAATTGCAAGTATGAAGTCAGCTTCTAATATTGCCATACATGATGTAATATTTGTGAGAGCAAGCAGGATAGTGGTAGCAGACAATCTGTATGAAATATACTGCACTAGTTAAAACAGAATTGCTTGAATCTATCTAAATACAAATAGCTTTGTGTGAAATTTATCATTGTTTAGAAAGAATGAATATTTTTTTTCCTAAAGCATTCATATTCAATACCTGATTGAGGCAATTATGTTCTAACTATTCAATCAAACTGATAACATTCTTGGAGGAATCAAAGTATGACTATTGGATTAGGTTCATAGGTTCATAGGTTCATACTAGGCTATCTGCCCTAGGGCATTTATAAGCCTAGCCAGAATGTGTTTGGCTTTCGCCACCCATTTTAAATTTATTTTGCTATGCCCTTTTTCGAGGTTAGTATACTGTGCCTCAGTCTAACAGTGACACAGAAGTGATACCCGGGGTAAACCTACGATCTCCCATCCACTCATCAAGATTCCTCTTGAAGAGAGTCAATGAGGGACTCTGCCTAACCTGGACTGGGATTTTATTCCAGAGTGAAGGGAGCCTCTGGGTTATGAATCTGTCCCTCCAGCATGTCCTATTTATTTCAGTGCTGAGGTTCAAGTCTCTCGAGCGCGTAGCTCGATGGGATTTGGATTTTCTGAGGTGCAGCATGTCCATTAATTCCGGGTTGGAGATGGCTTTATACGTCAGGCACAGATTGCCTCTGAACAGGCAGTATGCCACTGAGTAGAGCTGGAGTTTCTTTAACCGGGCAGCATATGGCATCTGTTTGAGCCCTTTGATCCTGTTGGTGAGGTACTTTTGGGGTCTTTCCAGTTGCTGCAGGTGTCTGGTAAGGTACATCCCAAAAGGGGCAATGTACTCAATTATGGGCCTGATGAGGGATGAGTAAAGAGGAACGATGACCTCCCATGATCTAGATGTGAATCCCTTCATGATTAGGTGGGCTATATAAAATGTTTTTCTAACCACTTTGGCCACGTGGTTGTCAAATGAGAGATTGCTATCAACTTGGGTCCCCAGGTTCCTAATTACTTCTTCTGTACTTAATGGATTTCCACCTATGTGGTAATTTGTGGGCACTTTGTTTTTGCCAAAGAGGATGACTATACACTTTTTGGCATTTAGCTTGAGGCCATGGCTCTGGCACCAGTTGTCTGTTTGTATGAGGCCCTTTTGGAGGATGCTTGTGTCGACTGGAGAGTCGATTGTGGCACCCAGTTTGCAGTCATCTGCGAACTTGGTCAGCCACAGTCCTTCCATGTTGGCCTGTACCTCCGAGAAATATATACCGAACAAGAGAGGTCCCAGGACTGAGCCTTGTGGGACACCACTTGTAACTGGTTTGGAGTCTGACATGGCTCCAGAAATTCTAACCATGTGCGTTCTGTCCTTGAGCCAGTTTGCAATCCATCTAGTGACATAGGGGTTTATATTAAAGCTGGTGAGCTTATCTATAATGCCCGAGTGGGGTATTGTATCGAAGGCTTTTGCGAGGTCCAGGTAGGCTGCGTGGACCACCTTCCCCTCATCAATGGCCTTGGTGACTGTTTCAAAGAAATCAACCAGGTTTAAGAGGTAGGATCTGCCCTTAACAAAGCCGAACTGGGTAGGATCCAGTGTCTGTAGGTCCCCAATATCTTTATTTGTGAGGTCCACGATGATCCTTTCCATAGCTTTGCAGACCAAACTAGTCAGGCTTATGGGGCGATAGTTTCCAGGATCCGTTGAGGCACCACCTTTATGGAGAGAGACCACTGTTGCTGTACGCCACTCTTTGGGCACATATCCTGTAGTAAGGCTGAGATTGAACAGTAGTTTTATGTTTGGGTTTAGCTCTTGTTGGAGTTCATGTAGGACGCAGCCCGGGACACTGTCCAGTCCCATTGATTCTGTATTTTTTGCTTTGGAGAAAGCGGCTTTTACCTGAGCATCTGAGATGTCAGGGGGGCAGCACTCTGCTGGGATAGATATTTGCCCTTTTGGTGGGGAGGGGGGGGAGTTTGCACTGAACCTGTCAGCTAGGATGTTGGCAATGTCTGTGGGTTTGGTGTATTTTTTGTCATTTTGGACTAATTCTGAGCAAATCTGGGAATTACCACCCAGGTTCCTAACGTAACTAAAGAAAACCTTGTGATTATCCTTAGTGTCCTGTGCAATTTTTCTCTCGAAGCTGGCCTTGGACAATTTTATGAGTGCCCGTAGTTTTTTGCTAATACTGATCAGTGATGCCTTCCCTTTTTGGGATTTTGCTCTATCATTTAGTAGCTTCCTCCTTCTATTGTATAGTTTGTTTATGGCTGGGGTCCACCAGACAGGACGCCTGCCTTTGGAGGATCGGGTCTTGGTTTTATTTGGGATTGCATGATCCATGCATTCCTGAAGGTGTTCATATAATGCATTTATAAAGGATTCTGCGGTCTGGGCCGTATTTTCCCCAGGCCCGGGGGCTTTGAAGGATTCCACCTCGGTTTTGAGGAGTGTGAAATTTGCTTTAGAGAAGTTTTTCACTGTGGTTTTCTGGGCAGGGGGTGGGGTCAGGATGTGAATATCCAGTCAGATTAGTTTATGGTCTGATCTTACCAGTGAGGGATATAATTCTGGTCTGGGGCATAGAGTCCCCATGTTGGTGATGATCAGGTCCAGTATATTTTCCCCTCTTGTGGGAGTGGTAACAAGTTGTTCCATAGCATTTGAGTTTATAAATTCTAGGAACCTTTGGGCTAGGGTGTTGGCGCTAGAGTAATGCTCCCAGTCTATGTTTGGGTAGTTGAAGTCACCCAATGTAATGGTGTTTGGAGAGACCTTCATATTTTCCAGTGTTCTCAGGAAGGCTGAGTGGGGTTCCTGGGTTTGGGAGGGTGGTCTGTAGCAGGCTATAAACTGGAAGGCAGTTTTACCCACTGTTAGTTGCACATGGATAGTCTCTGATGCTTCGTGCTTTGCCACCAACCTGGAGGTGTGGGTATCTTTGATGAATATCGATACTCCCCCTCCTTTTGTGGTTCAGTCCAAGTTTTGGGGCAGAAAAGCATGGTATGAGGTATAACCTGGTAGTGCTGGGGTGCTCTCGGGAGCCCTGAACCAGGTTTCTGTTACTGCACAGATATCGATGTTCTCCATGCTAAGGAGAGTTTTGAGTGCATGCATCTTGAGGTTTAGACTTCTGGCGTTGAGTAGCATTACTCTTAGTTTCTTATCCCTTGTGATACCTATGGAGGTGGGTTTGTCTTTTGAGCCTTGCCTAAAAAAGGCACTATGGGGGTAGCAAGAGCCTTTGCCAATATCCGAAAGCCCAGAGGTGACAGGTGCAGCCGTCCCTAGCGAAGCATCATGGCTTGTCGAGCATATCATCCCAAGCTGACAGGTATTGGATCCCCTTTGAATGACACCAGTACTTAAGCCAATTGTTGAAATTGATCATCTTGTCTTTATATTGTGGCATCATTCTTGGTGAGGGTAAGATGCTACTCAAGGTCATGGTCATACCAGCCTGGGCTACATGCTCAGAGAGCTCCTCTATGTCTCTTTTCATGTAGTCCATTTCCCTATTCCAATTGTCATCTCAGTTATTATAATGCAGATTACCTTAGTAGTTAGGTTAAGGAACACATTCAGATTTTATTTATTTATTCAACACTGACAATCGATTTTACATTGCCCATAGTTTTTAAAATAGAACCCATGAATTGCAAACCATTAGTGTCTATTACTGAAGCATGGAATACAAGTAAATTAATGTTTCAAAGATGTTCTAAGTATAAATGCTTGTGGGATAACAAGAATGGTGGACGAATCTTACTATTCATACAGGAGACAACAGCTAAAGTAATATCTATAAACAATAAGATGTAAAATTTGGGCATAAATTTGAAAGAACATGGTGGAGATAACTTAAAGGTAATTTTAACACACTAAAATTCTTCAATGGATTCAGTCATACATAATGAATATGCATAATATCTAAAAGGCTCCACTGGAAAAAAAAAAACAAGTTATTCTGCTAGGTGACCTGAATTACACCAGACTATTTTGGATATACACAAGTAATTGGGAACTTCTAAACACAATTCCCAATTTATTGAAATACACATTGCCAAAAGTAAACTACAATTAACCTATATACAATCTAGCTACAACTTTTAACAAATATATAATTACTAGATAAATCATGTCAGGGTAAGGATACTGGTGGTTATAAGAAGTTGGAAAACAAGCTACTAACCTCTCTTGACAATACTTTTTATAACACTACTTCTGTGAAAAAAATAGACATAGGTGCACATACTGGTGGAACATTATCACTCATAAATGACATTAAATATCAAAGGTAAATTAATAACTTTTTTTATAAAAGTACATCAGTTGACATTTACTGAAGGTGAAGTGAAGAAGCATATATTCAGGAGATTCAGAAAGTATTTAACACAAGTGAATAAAGGTAGTTAGAATAGTTAGAAAAAAAAAAGAAAAATGTAAGTCAACATTAATAAAGGGGAAATTGTCTGAACATCCAACTAATAATAATAATAATAATAATAATAATAATAATAATAATATATGTTAACTCTAAAACTAAGTCACAAAGTTCAGTTACTTCAATAGGTCATAACGGCATTGTGATAGTAAAGTCAAAATTAATTGACGATACATTTAATCAATGGTTTACTAGTTTTGTTAGTTCATACAAGGCTTGAGTCCAATTGTTATAAATCTTGTGGCACCTATAAATGAAGTTTGCCCAGTCATTCCAGAAGTTTTAATGACCTTTAAGAAAGACAAGAAAAAAAGTCTATAAAGGATCTGACAATTTCTCTGGTGTCTTAATGTACAACATTCATAAAAAAATAATTCCAGTCCTATATAAGCTCTACAAATGGACTACTACTTGATGCTTGAATCTTTTAAGAAATCTTCCATAACCCAAATATTTAAAAAGGGTAACAAATTTGACATCAAAGACTACAGAGCATTTAATTTGGCATTACTATTGAGTAATTGTTTATAAAGATGCTTAATCCATCTCTTCCAGTTTCCAATTTGCAGTTCATATTTTATTGGTCAATGACAATATGGTTTTAACACTGGGATGTCTACAAACACTGATTTTGTTTTGTTTTAAGGCTAGGTTAGCCTTGTTGCAGATTTGGATCTTACTGCAGGTGTTTTTTTTTGTACCTTTCAAAAGTATATGACATCTTGCCATATATGTCTTTATATAAGGCCTTATCAAAATGCTAGTTTAATTCATGTGTTTTAAATTGGATTATTAATTGGCATTGGGTCAAACTCAGTATGTTACATACATGCATGCATACATACAAATATTTCAAGCATGGGCACTAATGCCCTTCTAGCTTGAAAATAAACCAAAAATACTTGTTCCCATAATAAGTGTCCATGCTGTTCTTAAAAATATCTAAACTAGTACTCACTTTAATGTAATTTTGTAGTCTGTTCCATGCATCAGCTACTCTGTCAGAGAACCAGATAGTACACTTCTCATTCTTATATAATCTTTTACATAGGATGTCTGATGATTCTCTAGTACTTTTGATAACCCCAAACATTTCCAGAGGTAGTTGTCTCTAAATGCCTTATTTTCCTGAATAAGATCTCCTCTTAGATATTTATAAGAGACACTGTACAATTTCAGATATTTTAGTCTTTCATAATAACTTAAATTTTCACATCCATGGATACCCTTGGTATATTTCTGCTGTACTCTTTCCAGTTTACTCATGTTTGTTTTCTTATTGGGTTTCCATATTGTTATACCATACTCAAGTTTGGGTCTAATGTCACTAACAAAAAATTACTTCAGTATTTTTTTCCTAGACTTTATAAATCTTTTATACAGCCTATAGTTCTATAACAATCATTAACCAATTGGCTGATATGATTAGAAAAACTGATAGCTGAATCTACCCATATACCTAGGTCCTTAAATGAGTGTGCAGTTTCAATCACTGTGTGCTGTATTAAATATTCACCTTTCAATTTATGTCTTCCAAATCTCATATACTTATTTTTGTATGTATTTATCAACATATTATTCTACTGTGCCCAAACGGCCAATTTAGTCAAGTTATTTTGCAGGTATACCTTATCTGTAACACATATAATCAGTTTACCCAAATTCAGGTCATCTACATATAGACTGTTGAACACCTCAGATGAAAAATTTAGGTCTGAAATATACAATCGAAACAAGTAAAGGCCTAGGACAGAGCCCTGTGGGACACCCTAACTGTAACCAAGGATTTCACCTGTCTAGTTGCTGTATGATACTTGCCATGTCCTTTTTGTAAGCCATGCAGCTATACATCTTATCAACAGTACATCAATACCTAGTTGTGTTAATTTATTGATCAATGTTTTGTGTATTACCCTGTCAGATGCTGAAGTTAAATCTATATGAATTGCATCACAGCATAATTTTTCATTCATAGATGCTACTATATTGTTATAGAACATCATGCTACAGGCAGTAATAGATCTGTTTTCAACAAATGCATGCTGATATATGGTTTCAAGTCCCAATCTATCTAGGTCTGACAATGATGTATCCAATATTACCTTCTCCATTATTTTTCCACAACATGAAAGTAGTCTTAAAGGCTTAAATGTTTCTGGGCTTGTCCTTCTCCCCTTTCCTTTAAAGACAGGTTTAATAAGCACATGTCTCCAATCTTGAGGAATCTTCCCATATTTACAGTATATGACCTAGTGAATAATAGATTTAATGGTTCTGTAGGATTTTGCTGAAGTGTTCTCAGGTCATTGTTACTAAATCTGTCTCCTCCATGTATTTAGTTTGGATCCATTTTTTTCAGTTCTTATTCAATATAATCTAATTTGATTCTAGCATATGGGGTTACCTGGATGTCACTAGGGCAACTTAACACCCCCTTTTGTGGATCCAAACTGTTTTGCATAAGACTTTGCAAATGCATCTATAATCTGTTGTGTCTGAGAATACAATCAATTACAATACAAAGTATAACATAATGTTATTTCCCAATCACTCAGGGTGTTCCCCAAGCATCTATTTCAGGACTTTTTATGTTCAACTTAGTTTTTTTTCCACAGGACTTTCACATAAATCTTGCAGGATCAATAAACATACAGATGACTGTAAGATTACTTTTATTACAATATAATATAATGAAATTGCTGCAGTAAATGGATTCTTATTAGACTTTACTGAATGAGCACATATTTGTGGTTTTCATTTCAGCCCCAATAAATGTCAAGTGATGTACTTTATCCAACAATTCAATAATATACCTTTAATATTGAATGGTGTTAACCTTAAGATATTCAGTGAGTACAAAGACCTTGGATTTACAATTTATTTATTTATTTATTTATTTGCATTTGTTTCTGCTATAGTCCATTAAGCTCAAGAACCCATTTTTTCAATGAGTCCTGGGGAGAAAAAGCTCACATACATACATAATTAGAGGAGAATGAGGATAAATACATGACATTACATGGGGTTCACATGAGAAAACAAACAAGTACATATAATATACATATACATGGGATAAAAAAAAACAAATACAAATGTACATAATAACAGAGCTGAAACAAGGCAATAAGAGTTAATAACCAAATTAAAAAAAAAAAAAAAAAATGCTGCCTCTGGTCTTCTTGAGGAGTCAGAGTTCATATTTCGAAAGAGTTAAGAGATGAAATAGTAGGTTATGAGAGAGCAGGAGCATTGCCATGATGAGGATAGGAAGATAGAGTGATTTTTTTCAATTTGAAGGATGGGAGGTTTGTGTAATAGAGGATAGAGGGAGGAAGGAGTTCCATGGTGCTAGAGAGAAGGACAGAGGTTTGGTTTTGTGGTGGGTGGGGGGGTCTGTGTTCTGTTATGAGGTTGATTGGTTTTGTCTTTTTGATCTCTTGTGTGTGGTGTGTGGTGGATTTTAAGAGTAGAAGGAGTGAGGGGCAGAAGGTTGTGAGGAAAAATCAGTGGGTATATGAGAAATTACCAGTAAATTATTATTTAAAAATCACATTAATAGTATTGGCTCGAGGGCAATGAGACATTTGGGATTTGTATTGAAATCAATTTCATTAAGATACAAGTAGGACGTAGTTCAATTATATGTAATATATATTAGATCATTCTTAGAATATAATAGCACATTCTACATTTTTACTAGAAAACAGTTACAAAAAGTGGAATAAGTATAAATTATATTTACCAGATGTTTTCCTATTGTAAAGGATTTAAGTTACTAAAATTGAAATTTGGCGATTGTCCTTGAGAGGGAAACATATTATTTAGGTCACACATAGAAGTTGAAATGCAGTATCATCTAGTATGAGGACATATGATAATTTGGCAACTTTTAAGAATAAGCTAGATATTTGGATTAGATATGAAATGTTCAATTCTTAATTTAAGGAGTCAGTGTTTTTTCAATGGCTGTCTGGTCCATAAGCACTGCTCCAAACAACTTATGAACTTATAAAACATAATGAAAATATAATATGGGACACTGAAGATGACAAAGGAAATACAATAAGAACATGGGATGGATGATTTAGAGAAAATATATAAAAAGAAAGGAGCAGGGGAGGGAATGCAATGGTAGTAAAGAAGGTAAGTACAGTGATAAAAAAGTTTAACTGGGAAATTTCAGTAAGACGAGCTGGAGATGAACTGGAAAAAGCAATAAATAAGAGAAGTCAGATATTTTGTATGAAATACAGCATTAGATAAGAATTTTATAAGAAAACAAGGGGCAAAAGAGAAAAAAGTTTATCTGAAGTACATACTGAATGATTTGATAATGGATTACAAGACACAGAAATTTGCATTGGGGTTAATAATGTTTCTTTGAAAAAGAAGATGATAAGACAATGCTGGAAAGCTAGAGACCTGTAACTTTAGGAAATTTAGATTACAAAGTTATGATGAGTATTTTATAGGAGAGGTTTATGGAAATACTAAACAAAATAGTAAGACACAGAGAAATGCCAATGATAGACAAATAAGTAGTTAAATGTACTGGAAAGGAATAACTGCATAGTAAGGTTGTGGTGTGTGGTATTCATGAAGCCTATGGAAATATTTAACACAAAGGCATATGGAGCATGTTGCAAGAATACAGGATGTAACTGAAAGTATTAATATTAACTAAGCAGATGTATGATTGCTAATGGGTAAGGTCAGTAGTTAATGCATGGGTAGGATGAAGAATCAATGCTGAGAAGGCTGTAAAGCAAGGATGTTAAATAAGCACAATATAATTTGTACTAATAATGAACGATGAATAATGAATAATGAATAATGAATAAGTTATAGGAAAAGCAAAATAAGAGAAGAGTGGAGCTGAAATAAAATATTTAGGCCAAGTCAAGATTCCTTTGATAATGAATTACACCAATGATTTGGTAATAATATTAAAGAACAAAAGTTTGTCGATTAAAGAAATATAGAACTTCATGGCTACAATGCAGAAAGTAGGAAAGAGGTTTTGGAAAGAAAAAAGTAAAGGGTAAAGGTAATTAAAATGGATGGCATTTTATATGAAAGAAATTCAGGTTTTATGTATAAGTTTTGTGGAAGAAGTAAAAGTAATGAAGCACAGTGAAAGTGATACTTCACAATTTAAATTACGATAAAATTGTGAAGAATGTATCATTTAGCACATTTGTCACATTGTAGTTTTCTAGAAAAGTTGAGTTATATTGGAGGGATTTACATTTTGTCAAAGAAGGTAGAAATAAAAGTACTTTAACTTTATTTTAAGGATATCTAGGGTTTTCATTTTATCCCCATTAAATGAGTTATTTTATATAATAAAGCAGAAAGAAGTGGCTTAGGGTTAATAAATCATGTCATTTTTCTGCATTCCTTGAACTTATTTTGGATATTGCAGCAGAATACAAATGGAATACGATCACTTGTTTGACAAATTTTGAATAGTATGTATGGTACTTTTTATGTAAAATGGGGACAAAAGAAAGTCAAAAATGGAAGAAAGTATGCAGCAATATGATAAGATGAAGGAACAACAAATTGAATGGTACAGTTTAGAAAAGTTCAGTAAAAAGTATGCAAAACATAATGGAAATGTTTTGATTGATGAGATATGTTAGTAGTAAATATTAAGTGTAGAATAATGAGATAAAGGAAAATATTTCCTTATGCTAATGAATGTAAGGATTTTTTATGGAAGTTAATGTCAGGCAGGCTATCAGAAAAAGGGTTAAAGAAGTTCAAATAGCATAAAGAAAGACAAGGCATAGCATGTAAGGAAAAAGGAAAAAGATACAGTGAACATGTTTTGACAGGATGCAAAAGAGTGAAAGCATTTTTTTTAAAAAAAGAGCAATGGATTATAGAAATAAAAGAATATTAAAACATAATAATTATGATAATTCATGGTTATTATGATGATGGAAATGTAAAATATGTAGATGAAATAGACAAAAAGGTTATTGCTTGTGCTTGGTTAATGTGGAAAGTAAGATGCCAGGGGGCACTATATAACAAGAAATGGGATCCTGGACCGATTTTTCAAGAAATGGAATTTTGACTGTGAATTAAAGTATAGGAGGGAGTTACACTTCAAAATCTTGTATAAATGCATATACACAATTAGGAACTATGCCATATGTTTTGGGAAACATGCTATATGTTTTAATGCTATATAAATGCAATCCATCCACAGTAAATATGGACTTCATTAAGAAAAATGCTCTTTTAGTTATGAAGAAAGGAATAGACTTGCCCAGGCTGATCAAGGATTAGATGTAGGTCATGGAAGTCTGGTTACTAAATGGATGGTTTATCTCCGTCATCACAATTAAAAAAAATGGGAGTATGTCATACCTGAAGGGAAGTCGGGCACACTTAGGAGAGCAAAATGGAGGTACCAAGGTTAAAAGGGTAGAATCTGAGAAATGTCTGCCACAAGGAGGACAAATGATAAAACTAGATCTGCTGTCTGTCATTGTCACCAGTAGTCTGTCCAGTGTGCTCACAGATTCTTGATGGAAATCAGCTGAAAATCATTGCTCAGTACAGAAGTGGCTCAGGGTTGGAAGGAAGCAAGGATGGTTGTCATTTAAAAGAGATGAAGAAAAAAAAGTACACAATATGCTTGTCAGGCTATCACTAGTGATGTTACAAATCATGGACAGATTTTCAATAAGAAACTTGGGTTCTTTCTTAGAAGAAAATTGTGCCCAGGACAACTTTTATTCAGAAGGGTCTAGCAGTCAAATCTGATCCTTTTTCATAACTAAGCTTCAGGAGAACTTAATAACAAAGCTCTGATAGGCAAGGTCTATATGGACTTGATTGAAGCATTTGGCTAAATCTGGCCTTGATGTGTGATAACATAGCCATCTTACAGTTGAGGATAGTGTAGGCTAATGGCCTGAATTTCCACATAGGTGAGCTATAATTCATTGAAGATTGTGCTGAGTGGCTAATGTTAGGAATAGAGACAGGGATTACTGGAGTATTTCAGGTTCTGCCCACTGGTATTGTACTATACTGTATATACTTTGATCATTTTAGACACGTTTGAGGGAATAAACAAC
Source organism: Protopterus annectens (assembly GCF_019279795.1). Classification (NCBI taxonomy): domain Eukaryota; kingdom Metazoa; phylum Chordata; order Ceratodontiformes; family Protopteridae; genus Protopterus; species Protopterus annectens. Next base: position 191,965,941 of record NC_056729.1, on the reverse strand, counting down.
AGGATCAATATCTTCATTGGTGATGAGAAGTGAAGTGCAGAAGTAGAGGATGAGAAACAGTTTAAAAAAGGGATTTGAATGATCTCTCCATCTTGGAAACTATTTGCCTGAAAATGCATTCTTAGGTATATGTATACATGCAGTGAATCAGCTGGTAGATTTTCAGCCTGTAGTGATATTGGAGATGTCAGTTAGGTACCAATGCCAAAATGACATATGAAAATCAAGCTGCTTAGCTGTTTACTAAAACCTACAAAAAAATAAACAGTTAATATATACCATTTGGAGTGCTTATCCATGATTGGCTGCTATTGGGATTGTGGGAGATAAGAGACTGAAGTAAACCCTATATTCAATCTTTCTGTTATATCTTTTGCAGATAAAATGGTCATTACTAAATTATGTCATCCTCAGATTGTTCAATAATAAGTAATACTCATTTTATTGGAAAACTAATCTATGAAAAGGAATCAGTTTGCTTTTAAGCCAAAGGGATAGCACACACATACATGTCCTCCCTAGATGAAACAGTGGAGAAGGAATTTCCAAAGTAATAAAGTAAAAATCATTTTGTTTTTGATTACATAGTCAGACTGCATACTTTGAAGTGGTTGTCCTCCAAATCTGGGAAGCTGGGGCATAGCTAGTGACTTATACAGACAATTATAATAAAGACTAAGTATATAAGGGTGGTGGCCTCTTGTCTTCAAGCTCTAGAATTATAGATGTAGCTTTTCTTTCCCCAACTTCTTTTTACAAATTTTAAACCCATTTTTATGAATTGATAGGTAAGTAGCATTTATTTTTTTAAGAATTTAAGAATATTTTAGAATTTTGCCTCCCTCAGCAAGTTCTTAGTCTGTTATTTTTTATTTATTTTAATTTCCTTTCTGTCTTTTATTTAAGTTTTTTTAATCCACTCTGTTATCTTAAATGTATACTCATCAGTACATTAAAAATGTCTTACAATTACTTTCTCACTCCGATAAACACAAGTGCTGAAATTCATAGACAATTTGAATTCTACAAAAATGCACACAAAGTAGGTTGCACATATAATAGGGAAACTCAGATTTATAGGACCCCTTCATAGGTTCATAGGTAGGTACTAGGCTATTGGCCCTAGGGCCTATACAAGCCTAGACAAAAATGTACCCTGGCTTTCGCCACACAAGAAAATTATTTTCCTGTGCCCCTGTCAAGCAGAGCCACAGAAGTGATCCCCGGGGTGAATTTCCTATTACCCATCCAATCATCAAGATTTTTCTTGAAGAGTGCTAATGAGGAGCTCTGTTTGACATAGATAGGTAGTTTGTTTCAGAGTATGGGAAGTCTCTGGGACAGGAATCTATCCCTCCAGCATGTTCTGTTTATTGTGGTGACAAGGTTTAGGTCCCTAGAGCGTGTTGCTTGGAGAGATTGGGATTTCTTTAAGTGGAGCATGTCCAACAGCTCTGGGTTTGACATAACTTTGTATATTAGGCAGAGATCGCCTCTGAGTAGGCGATATGCGACGAAGTAAAGCTGGAGTTTTTTGAGACGGTCTGCATAGGGCATCTGTTTGAGGCCAGTAATCCTCTTTATGGGGTGTTTCTGTGGCCTTTCCAGTTGTTGTAGATGTCTTATGAGGTACATACCAAAAGGGGCGTTGTACTCTATAATGGGTCTAATGAGTGATGAGTAGAGGGGAATAATGACCTCTTTTTTTTCTGGATGAGAAACCTTTTGTGATGAGGTGTGCCACATTAGAAGGACTTCCTGACTACTGTGGCAATGTGATTATCAAAGGAGAGACTACTGTCCACCTGTGTCCCAAGATCTCTTATCACACTTTTGGTGTTAAGTAGAGTAGACTACCACCTATGTGGTAGATCGTGGGTACAGAATTTTTACCAAAGGGGATGACAATGCACTTTTTGCCATTGAGCTTGAGACCATGTCTTTGACACTAGGCATCTGTTTCAGTGAGGCCCTTTGGTAGGATGTCCACATCGTTAGGATTTTCAAGTATGGCTCCTAGTTTGCAGTCATCTGCGAATTTAGTTAGCCAAAGACCTTCTGTGTTAGCCTGTACTTCAGAAAAGTAGATACCAAACAGGAGAGGACCCAGGACTGAACCCTGTGGTACTCCACTTGTCACTGGTCTGAAGTTTGATTTGGAGTCTGCTACTTTCACAGTGTGGGTTCTGTCAGTAAGCCAGTTGGCAACCCATCTTGTGACATAGGGATTTATACCTAGTTTAGTGAGTTTGTCTATAATTCCAGAGTGGGGGATGGTGTTGAACTCCTTGGCTAGATCTAGATAGGCTGTGTGAACCACCTTACCCTCATCTATGGCTTTGGTGACTACTTCAAAGAAGTCTATCAGGTTTAGGAGACATGATCTGCCTTTTACAAACCCAAACTGTGTGGGGACCAAGGTATGAAAATCTCCAATGTCTTTGTTTATGAGTTCCATGATGATACGTTCCATGGCCTTGCAGACGAGGCTCGTCAGGCTAATGGGGCGTTAGTTCCCGGGGTCTGTTGTGGCCCCTCCTTTGAGGATTGGGATAACTGTCGAGGTGTGCCATTCAATGGGCACAAAGCCTGAGGTGGGGCTATGATTGAACATGGTACTTAGGTGGGGTGCCAGTTGATTCTGTAGTTCATGTAGAAGGCAGCCTGGGATGTCAGGTCCCATGGATGCTGTGTTCTTGGCTTTGGAGAGTGAAGTTTTTACCTGTGCAGCCGTGATTACAGGAACTTTGCATTCTTCCGGTATAAAGATGGGCCCTTTAGGGGATGAGAGGGGGGTAAAGTTAGCACTGAACCTATCTGTCAGGATGTTGGCAATATCAGTTGGTTTTGTATATTTAGTGAAATTGTGCTGTAACTCTGAGCAGATCTGAGTGTTGCCATTGAGATTTTTGACATAGCTATAGAATGCTTTGTGTTTGTCTTTAGAATCAGAGGCAATTTTGTTTTCATAACTAGCTTTGGAGGATTTTATGAGGGATCTCAGCTTCTTACTGAGGCTGACCAGGGAGTTCCTCCAATCATGGAATTTTACTCTTTTTTGCAGCAGTTTCTTTCTTCTGTTGTAGTGTTTGTTTATGGCAGAAGACCACCAGATTGGCTTTTTTTTTTGGAGGACAGCATCTTGGTTCTGTTAGGGATAGCACGATCCATGCACTCGTGTAAGTGCTTATAAAGTGCATTTGTGTAGGATTCAGCAGTCATACCTCTATTGTCCATCTGCATGGGTGTCATGAAGTTTGCCACTTCTGTCTTAAGAAGCGTGAAGTTGGCTTTGGAGAAATTTTTTATGGTTGATTTCCTAATGGGGGTGGGAGCGGGATGTGGATGTCTAGGGTGATTAGCTTGTGGTCGGATCTGACCAACGAGGAGCTGACCTCTGGTGTGGAACACCGGTCATCCATGTTGGTGATGACCAGGTCTAGGATATTGCTGCCTCTGGTGGGGGTGTGGATAAGTTGATCCAAAGCATTGGAATTGATGATTTCCAGAAAACGTTGAGCAAAAGAGTTGGTACATGAGTAGTTTTCTCAGTTAATGGTAGGGTAGTTGAAATCACCCATTATTAGAGTGTTGGATTGTACCTTAATATTTTCCAGTGTATCAAGAAAAGAGGAGTAGGAATCCTGGGGCATGGTGGGAGGTTTGTAGCAAGCTACAATCTGGATTGTGGTTTTGCCCAGAATTAGTTGAACTTGGATAATCTGGGATGCATTATGCTGAGCAACTAGCTTGGAGGTGTGGATATCCTTAATGAATATGGACACGCCTCCACCTTTAGTGTTTCAGTCCGGGTTTGGTGGCCGAAAGGTGTGGTATGAATTATAGCCTGGTAATGCAGGGGTGCTCTCTGGAGCTTTGAACCAGGTCTCTGTCACTGCACAGATGTCAGTGTTCTCCATTTTAAGGAGTGCCTCGAGTGTGTGCTTTTTGAGGTTTAGACTTCTAGCATTGAGTAGCATTACCCTCAGATTTTGCTTGCTTGTACCTGTTATGGTGGTGAATTTGTCATTTGAACCTTGCCTAAAAAATGCACTATAGGGGTGGCAAGAGCCTTTGCTAGTATCCAGAATCCCAAGGGCGACAGGTGCAGGCCATCTCTGGCAAAGCAGCGTGGTCTGTCGATCATGTCATCCCAGGCAGACAGATACTGGATTCCCTTAGAATGACACCAGAAGCTTAGCCAATTGTTAAAGTCAATCATTTTGTCCTTGTACTGTGGTGTCATTCTGGGTGATGGCAGGATGCTACTCAGGGCTAGTGTCATACCGGCCTCAGCTACAAGATCAAAGAGCTCCTCCATATCTCGTTTCATGTAGTCCAGGGAGGTACATCTCAGGTCATTCACACCAACATGGACAATGACAGAGTCATATCTGTACTTGTTGTGGAGTGACCTGAGTGCATGCGTTATGTGGCGGATCATGGCACCTGACAGGCAGCTGACAGTAACTTTTTCCTTGTTTAGCCTGGTGAGTGGAACATCAGTGTGTCTGACTATAGAGTCACCCATGACTAGAGTGTTGGGTACGTTATGCCTTATGGGCTGTAGTTGAGTGGCACACTGAGTATGTGGACTATGTGTCATTTGGGTTGTGTTGGGGGGTGGAGGTTGCTTGCATTTCTGCTTTGGAGCTCTCTGTTGTTTGGGCAGATTAGTACAGAGAGCCTCCACGAATGTAGGTGTGTGTTTTGTGGTTCTGTGTGTGTTTTGGTGGTGTAGGTTTTGAGGGACTATGTGATGAGTGTGGTACGGTGCAAGTGTTTACCTTCTCCTCTTGACTGTCTAGGCCTGTCTTTGGTAAAGAGAGCTTTGCTTCAAGTTTGGCTATATAAGTGCATCTCTCACAGGTCATAGTGTTGGTGGTAGGAGGAGAGGTTTGTCTGTGTACATGAGACAATTGCTGCATTGTCCCAAGATGCCCAGATTCATCAGGTAGACAGGAGAAAACACCGGGAGCTGACCTTTAGACATGCCTGAATAGGTGCTTATTTATTAAGTACTAAAAACTGTTTTCCTCAAGACAAGTGAGGAAAGTTGAGTGCTGTAGTAATTTGTAACTTCTTTAGTGCTTACAATGAGTTCTGAACAAGTGCTGAGATCAAAGAAACAGATGAGTGCTAAAACTAAAAAGCTGGCTAGTTGCAAGGGAAATTTTGAAAAACAGACTTTATGGCGCCAGGAATAGTTTAACCCCAGTTAAGTGTGGGGGGGGGGGCTTAGGAGCTCACAAACAGTCCTGGACACAGCAAATCTGTATCTGACCTGCCATAGGAAAGGGGGGAAGCAAGCTTAGAATTTTTTTTTTCTAGTAAAGTGGAAATGGAGAAAACTGGAACAGAAGTTAATTCAACGTTAAGAATCTGAGTGGGTTGGCCTTCACAAATGTTCTCTATTAGATTGAGTGAACTAATGACACTAGACTGGGAGGAGTGTCCCAGATCAAATATACAGTATGGGCGGGCAACTGCAAAGCCACCAAGTATAAGAACAAACAACACTAGGGATGGTGGGTGGGGAAAAAATTACGGTTCCTATCTGTAGCCACTAAATGAAAGTTTTAAACAGATCAAGGAGCAGACTAGAGAATGCTTTTAACAGACAAGAAAGCACAGAAAAGTTTGCTCAGTAAAGCAACCTTGACTTACTCTGATGTGAAGGTATTTAGAGCTACATGTACATGCAGTAATCTAGGATGGTAGCCCATTTTAATTAGGCAGTTGTACATCCTGAAGCACAGCTTTATATGGATTCTTTTATAGAGCAAACATTCAGTTATAGTAACCTATACAGTAATAAACACCTAGAAAGCAAATTTTCCCTATAGAATGGTCCATAAAACTGTACCATGAAAAACAGTAAATATAGAACAAAAACGTTGGTGCTGATAAGCTTACAGGAGCCCATAGGATATCAATTGGCAATACCTATAGATTTAATAGAATTCAAAACTGTAGGAATATTTATAGTTAGTAGAATTTAGTATTGTTTAGCATAATTTGCACCAATAAAGCACCCTTATTAGTTTGCACCAGCAAGGCACCCTTAATAGCGTTCTAACATCAACCCAGCCCTCCTTGTACCTCACCAGTCAAAGGACTGGGCAGCATGGATATGCAATTTCCTAACTTCTCTGTAGTCAGCTTGGTGGATATGGGTATCCTGAGATATTGTAACAATTGTCTCATGTTTACTGACAACTACTTAATCCATAAAGAAGCAGACACTGTATACAAGAGGTGTATTTAAACAATGACACTGGAGACTAAACTCTCACATACAAGGGCACATCAGGTTGCCAAAACCATGCACACAACACCCATCTCATATAGCACACAACACACATGTAGCTGAACATATAGCAAGGAACTTAAAGACAATCTTTTTAAGCAACAAAGAATGCCTGGACTGCCTGTTGGCAAAGCTATGCCTCAGCAACCACAAAGGCACTCACAGAAAATAACACCTAAATCAGATGTACAGTCACTCTCAATGTAGCCTCAAACACAGCCCTAAAGCAAGCAGATGCACTTCACAGGACTCTCTTTCTTCCTTGGGGAGTCTATTGTAAAACACACTTATGCTACTGTAACCAGGCTGACAAGGAGAAGATGATGGTTAGTTGTTTATCTGGAGCCAAGATCCACCAAATCACACACACACTCAAGTTACTATGCAACAGGTACCTGTATGATTCCAACATAGTCTATGTAGGTGTAAATGATCTGAGTCATACCTCCCTGGACTGTATGAAGAGGGACATTATGGTCCTCTCAGAATATGTACCTCAGGTTGGTATGGGCTTAGTATTGAGCAGCATATTACCATCACCAAGGATGATGCTACAATATGAGCAAAAATTATTGATTTCAAGAATTGGTTGTTGTTTCTGGTGTCATTCTAAGGGGATGCAATATTTTTCAGCATGGATGTACATGGTTCACAGACCACATTGTTTTTCCAAGGATGGCCTGTTTCCTCTGGGGTTTTGGATGCTGGTTAAAAACTTTATCCACCCTGCCCATTCGGTTTTTTTACATAATGCAAAATTGACAAAACTGACAAACCTACAGACACAGCAAAATCAACTCAGCTGAAACTCAAGGTGTTATTACTCAATGCCATGATCCTAAGTCAAAAAAAAAAAAAAAAAAAAGATATGCAATCCCTCCAAGCCAACAAGATTATAGACACAGCGAGTGATAAAACAAGATGACATGCTGGAGTTCCTCCATGTGTAGATTACCATAGACAAAATTATGTACTGTATCCTAACCAGTTATAGGTCACCCTCCATGTCCCCAAAGCTAACAGTGTATAAATGGGCCTACTGCAGACACTCGCCATCTAACTTAACACCTGACTCATGCAAGACTTTAATTATCCCTCTGTAGACTGTGAATCCTAAGTGGCCTCATATCTACAGGCACAGAGATTCTTGGACATTGTAAATAAAGGACCTTTTACAAAACAGTGAACATGCGCACTAAACCTCCAACATACTGGACCTCATACTGACAAATATGGGAGAATTGTGCACCCTTCATCCAATGTCTTGTTTTCCCTGGTAAGGTACTACCATAAAACTGTCTCCTTCAAAATCAAAATCAGCTCCATAATTCCAGAAAACTAGTAACAGTTAGTAACTATTTCAAGGCAAACTGCCTTTTATTATGTGATGGTTTGTCAAAATTCAATGCCCCTCCATACCCTGAGAATACAGTAGCCTATGTTGAATTTCCAACATTGAGGATAAGATAACTTCCCAGGTGAAGGATAACTTTAAGGCCTTCTTTAACTATATCAGAAACCTCAAGCACTGCACACAACAATGTGCTGAACTGGTGATTAATGGTGCCACATTGACTGACCTGACAATATAATGAACCTGTTTTAGTGGACAAATTCAGTTCTAACATTACCCTGCTGTCATCCTCAGCCAGCCTACCAAGAAATATCCTCAAAGATAACACCTCTGACTCTAACTAGGAAGCATGTACTGGTTGGCTCACTAAAGCCAGGAACACAGCCTCAGTGGGCCCCGATAACATCACAGAATGCCACCAAATAGTCTAAAATATGAGTTATCGGGACCCTTTCAATCACTTTTTAACTACAGTCTTAAAACAGACCTTGTGCTATGAGAATGGAGTGTTGTGACAATCACCCTTCTTCATAAGGGAGGACCTTCAATTGATCCTGAAAACTACAGATTCATTAGTCTGACTAGTCTTATTTGCAAAGCCATGGAAAGAATTATCAAGGAAATTATCAACCAGGACGTATGAGACCTCCAGACAGTGGATCCATGGAAGGTCATGCTTACTGAACCAGGAAGACTTCTTTGAAAAGGTCACTAATGGAATGGATGAGGGAAAAGCAGTGCATACTGCCTACCTAGATCTGGCTGAAGCATTTGATACAATACCCAGCTTGAGCATTGTCAACAAACTTACTGAGATAGGCATACAACCCTTTATAACTTCTGGATAGTTAGCTGGTTCAAAGATAGGAATCAAGAGGTATCGATTGGTGAGGTTCATAGGTCCATAGGTAGGTACTAGGCTATCGGCCCTGGGGCCTATACAAGCCCAGCCAAAAAGGTACCCTGGCTTTTGCCACCCAAGAAAATTATTTTCCTGTGCCACTGTCAAGTAGAGCCACAGAGGTGATCCCCAGGGTGAATTTCCTATTTCCCATCCAATCATCAAGATTTTTCCTTGAAGAGTGCTAATGAGGAGCTTTGTTTGAAATAGATAGGTAGTTTATTCCAGAGTATGAGAAGTCTCTGGGATAGGAATCTATCCCTCCAGCATGTTCTGTTTATTGTAGTGACAAGGTTTAGGCCCCTAGAGCATGTAGCTCGGAGGGATTGGTATTTCTATAAGTGGAGCATGTCCAACAGCTCTGGGTTTGACATAGCTTTGTATGTTAGGAAGGGATTGCCTCTGAGTAGGGGATATGCGACGGAATAAAGCTGGCTGAAGTTTTTTGAGACGGTCTGCGTAGGGCATCTGTTTGAGGCCAGTAATCCTCTTTGTGAGGTATTTTTGTGGCCTTTCCAGTTGTTGTAGATGTCTTGTGAGGTACATACCAAAAGGGGCATTGTACTCCCCACAAAGGAGGCAGTCACCAGTGGGGTTACTCATGGGTCTTTTTTGCTCCACTCTTCTTTTGCTTCTACTTCACAGATATCAAAGTCAGATTAAAAGTGCCCCTGGCTAACCAATTTCAGAGATGATTGCAAATTGGGAGCAGTCATTGAATCCTCCCCAGATAAGAACATGTTTCAGGAACTCTACCACATACAAATGCTTGGTACCAAAGATGTGGCATAATACTCAAACCAGAGCAATACATTACTGTACCTTTTGGGAAGTCGGCTAGCCTAAGTAACAAGATCATCAATAAAACACCCCTAAAAGTTGATCTGGGGACTCATGTACATAGTAACCTAGCCTTCAACCAACATGTGTCCAAGTTAGTAAGAAAATATTTCTAATTTGCTCAACTTACAAGTAAAAGTATGACATCTAGATCCAAAGAGGTCTTCATACAACTGTTCTCAGCCCTCATCACACCTTTCATTGAGTATAATGTCACTTTTGGTACCTACCTGATCAGGCACATACAGTCACTGGAATGTCTGCAAAGGTTCCTTACAAAAAGAATGCACAGAGTAAACAGAATATCCTATTTTGATCACCTGAAAGTCCTGTCTCTTTACATGATATTATACAAATTCTGAGAAATGATCTTTTATTTATTTAATTATTTACATTTGATTACCAGGAAAGTCCGACTTGGAATGAAGCCAGTTTTCAGTGGAGGCTCGGAGAGAAACCCTGCAGACATATATCTTTGTAACATAGTAGGAAACTGAAGTACCCAGTGAAAACCTGCAAGAATGCAGGGAGGACATGCAGACTCCACACAGAAGGCACTCTAGCCAATGAATCAACCCAGAGAACATCTGGCTTTGAGGCAACAATGCTACCGCTGCACCCCTGTGCCATCCATCTTTACATGATGTACAAGGCATTCTTGACCCCTGTTTTGAGGAACCTTTTACGCATCAGTGTAAAACTGTAATGTCAGCCCTGAGTTATTTCACATGGTAACAAATCTAACAGGAAAATACAACAATGGATTTTTCTTATTTTAATTGACTTATTTATGTGTGTGTGTGTAATTTTACCTTTTGCTTTTTTGACTGTATTTTCACTCCAGTCATGGATTTTTTGTCATGATGTGTAATACCATTGTTCTTCAATAGTATTACCTAAATGTAAATGCATTGTCTTCATATTATATTGTTGTTCATGGAGCTTTTCTCCCCGGGACTCCATTGAAAATGGGCTATTCTTGGCCCAATGGACTATCCCGGTAAACATGTAAAATAAATCAAATCAAAATAAATAAAATCTAGAAAGCAAACAGCAGCAAACTAAATAAAAAGACCTACATTTTGTTTGCAATATAAGTATCACATGTTGGAGAGATAGCTATGTTTCTCAGAAAAATACCATTCTATGGAACAGACTCCCCACCAATGTTCATAAGTTCGTAGGTGTTTACTAAGCTAATGACCATAAGGACCATTTTAAGCCTAGCCAGGCATTCCCAATCTCTGACAAGATCTGGTACCCTTGATAAGTGTAAGCAGGGGCTTGGGAGATGAAACATTTACAAGCAGGGGCCTTGGAGATGAACCATTTACAGGTTACCTGTGCCCATTAGAGACATAGGGGGCAATCCAGGGATGAATTCCCTGTTCCCTATCCAATTGTCCAAGTTACACTTGCATTGGACTAGGGAGGAACTCTGTTTCACATGGGATAGTCTCTGGGATACATATCTGTCTCTTCAGCAGGTCCTATTTATATCACAGGAAAGGTTTAAGTCTTTAGAATGGACAATTCTGGTGCTGTTTATTTTGTGGGTTTGCCAGAGGTCCATCAGAGTGGGGGTCTGATAATGCCCAGTATGCCAGACATAGATCTCCCCTCAACAGCCAGCAAGAGACAGAATACAAGGATAGGGCCTTGCAGCAGTCTGCATAGGACATTTTACTTATGCCTTGTATTCTTTTAGTGAGGACACACTGTGGACATTCCAACTGTTGTATATGTCCGGTTAGGTACATACCAAATAGAGCATTATACTCAATGACAGGTCTGATGAATGCCGAATACAGGAGAACCATGACTTCCTTGTACCAAGATGCCATACCTTTGTTTTTAATTTGTGTAATATAGAATGATTTCCTCACTATGATATACACGTGATGGTCAAAGGCTAGATTACTGTCTATGTGTGTTCCTAAGTCCATGACTATTGGGTCAACCCTAAGGGGTGTGTTGTCAATATGATTGTCACCAGGGGAGGATGACTTCATGAAGGATACTATTATGCATTTCTTGGCATTTAGTTTTAGTCCATGGCTCTGACACCAGTTGTTTGTCTGTGTCAGCCCTTCCTGGAGAACATTTGTGTCAGTGTGGTATTCAGTGACAGCTTCTAGTTTGCATCATCTGCAAATTCAGTCAGCCAGAGACCATTAACACTGGCCTTGACATCAGAGAAGTAAATGTCACAAAGGAGTGGTTCAAGGACTAATACCTGAAGGATTCCACTTACGACTGTCCTCTTTGTAGAGGTGGACTCCCAACTTCTAACTTCCTGGGTCCTGTTGGTGAGTCAGTGAGCTATCCACTGGGTAAGATGCAAGTATGTACCTAACCTGTTGAGTCTGTCAACAATGCCTGTGTGGGTTATTTCGTCAAATACCTTGGCCTGGTCAAGGTAGGCAGTGTGAACCATTTTGCCTTTATGCATTACTTTGGTGACCTTCTCAAAGAAGTCAATCAAGTTGAGGAAGCATGACCTACCCTTGATGAAAACAAAACTGGGTTGGGTCCAGTGTCTGGAGGTTTGCTATATCATTATTGATCATTTCCATGATAATTCTTTCCATGGTTTTGCACGTAAGACTAGTGAGACTTATGGGTCTGTAGTTTCCAGGGTCTGTAGATGGCCCACCTTTGTCCAAATGAATGACTGTTGCTGTTAGCCATTCCTGAGGCATGAAGCCTGTTTGAAGGTTACAGTTAAATAGCAATTCCAGAAGGCCTGATAATTCATGTTTCATGCTATTTAGAAGGTATCCGGGTATATTGATGCAATGTTCTTGGCCTTAGAGAGAGCATTAAGGACCTTTTCCCTAGTGATGGCAGGGGGAGTTATATTTGATTGTATTTCCTGAGGGAAGTTTGAGAAGGAGATGGGGATACAGTTGCAGCTGAATTTGTTGGCAATTAAGTTTGCTATATCTTCTGGCTCAGTACAGGATGCTCCAATTACAATGATCTCTGCACACAATTGTGTATTGCCTTTGATGCTGCATTCATAGTTAAAGAATGCCTTCTGGTTATCCTTGGCCTGGGAGGCCAAATTTACCTCAAATTTGGCTTGGGTAGACTAGTTTTCCTCTGAGTTGTTTGTTTAGTTTGATGAGAGTGCTTTTACCCTGCTGGGTGCTGCACATCCTAATTTTTGCCATAAATTTCTTTTTTCTGTTATATAGCCTATTGATTTTTTGTGATTCCACCAGGGTGGCCTGATTTGTGTGTTAGTTCTGTAGTTCATTCTGGTGGGTACAGCTGCCTCTATGCAGCTATCAACATGCTTGTTTTTAATTTGTGTGAACAGTTTTGCATAGGCAGCAGTGTTCTCATGTGTTATAGGGGCTTGAAGATTTGCCAAGTTCACACTTACTACAATGAAGTTAGCCGTAGAATAGTTCCTGAATATTCTAGGGCTAGCTGGGGATCCAGGTCTTATTTTTATTTCAAAGGAGATCATTTTGTGATCTGACCTTACCCAGAAAGACATCACACTAGAGAGTGTGCAGCACTCTCCCTTATTATTAAGGACCAGATCCAGTATGGTTGCACCACTGGTTGGTGTATTCACAGTCTGGTCCAGGAAGTTTGTGTTTAGAAAATCCAGGAATCTCTGTGCCTGTACATTTAACATCATATAGGATTCCTAGTTAATAGTTGGCTAATTAAAGTCACCCTTGAATATGGTATTGGGTTGGATGGTGAATGTTTTCAATACGTTTATATACATAGTATGTTACCTGGGTCATAGAGGGGGACCTAGAGCTTGCAAGGAAGTGGTACTAGATTTTGTCTATGGTGATTTGAACATGGAGTAGCTCAAGTGTATTGCCCTGTTTGACCAGCCTTGAGGTACATTTATTTTTTATGTAAATTGAGACATCTCCACCTTTAGTCTCTGTCTGTGTTGTAGCTGGTTTAATTGTGTGGAAGGCATTATAACCTTGCACTGTGGCTGTGCTCTCTGTGGCTTTAAACCAAGTGTCAGTGATTGAACAGACTTCAGCATTCTCTAGGCTGAAGGAAGTTTCTAGGGAGTGGAGTTTTTTGTTTAGACTTCTAACATTGAGCAGTAATACCTTTAGAATTTCTTGTTTTGATTTGTTATGTCAGAAGCTACGTGAAGCAGAGTTCCTCCCTAACCCTATTTAAGTGCACCTTAGACCAATGAATGGGTAATCCAGCATTCACCCCAGGTCTGGTGCCTATGTCTCTGATGTGTCACATTTGTCTTGAATAGCTAAGCTAATAAGGACCCTATTGACTTAGCGTACGCCTATGAACCTACAAAGCTATAAACATCTGTGCTATGCAACATCATGCAGGGCAGTCCACACAATGTGCATGTATCTGTGGCAGTTTAACCATGTACATGTCAGTGGGAAGATCTGAGGAAGGTGAAGATCAGCAAATTCACCCTGCTCCATTGGCCAGTCAGCATTAATATTACTATGTAGTCATACCTATCTACCTGCAGACATTGAATATAGTAACAAAGGCCCTCACAAAATAGGAACATCCAGCTGAACATCTAATTAGCATAAACTTTGAATGCCAAATAGCATATAACTCTTCTTGCTTCCATCAGGAAAGTGAGATACTTCTCAGAAACAGAATCACAAAAAATAACTGAAAAATATAAGCATATTATCACTGAGACAGTGAAAAACCTTTAGATGTTAATGAATAATATTGCAAAATTCTAACAAATAAGGTAATTTGTTCTTGCCTCAGATAAATAGAGTTGCAAGATGTATGGACTCTTTCTTTTAAATTATTGTAGCAACTAATATATTTGTCATGTAGTGTGGTTCTCCATGTTGTAGACAGCTTCAAAATCACATGAGATGAGGGAGATTCATAACATTGTGTATAGAAATAACTCTAGCCTGAAAATAGGGCATACTTCAAAACATAGGGACATCCTAAATCAGTCCTGAAACTAGGAAGTCTCTTCCAAAAACAGGACTCTTTAGAGGTCTGTAATGCACATAAAGAAATTTAGCTTAATATTTAAAATGTTAGTATATTAGTCACTAGGTGACGTGATCTTTATTGTGTACATAATATTCATGACTGCAAGTGGCAAAATCTGTTTGATTAAAAAGTCAGTGACATTCATACTGCAGGCATAGAAGTTAAATTATTAAGCATCAAAGATGCTAATCTGTAATTTTTTTGTCTTTTCCTGGGTAATATTTTTCTGTCATCAGCTGCATATAAAAGTCTGCTGTGATGCACATTTTTTCTTTGCCCTTGTCAACACAAAAATTAAGATTGAGTTCTGATGGATGATCTTATGTGTGTTTCTAATTCAAAACAATTACTCCAAGTGAAGCCTTAGTGTAGTTTAATTTAGTGAACTATATTCAAAACTCAAAATATAGTTCCAATTCCACAGGTAATGACAAAAAGGATTTTAGTAGCAGAGAAGTTTGCATTACCAAAAAAAATGTTGTACTTTGTAAAGTTAAGATAGGTTTATTAATGAAATTCATATCTTTTCTGGGCTTTAACAATGGCTCCAACATTTCTCGTATTAGACCATTATCTATATTACCCACGCATTTACTTACCAGATAAGGCTATGAATAGAATGTGTAATCTTTAATAATCGTACAAAACTCTGAAATAGAAGAAACTATTTAGAAAGAATGATAGACATGGCTAGTGATTACTGGTGCTGTTTTGAAAAAGTGTGGTTCTATAACTGACTAAGGGAAAATCAATTTCTACTGGTATTAACTTCACTAGGAAACTTTCACCTCAGTCAACATTTTGTATGTGAAAAGACAGGTAATTTAATCTATTTTTCAAACCACATTACTGAAGAAGAGGAAGAACAAAGGCACTGATAGAACATGGGTGATTATAGTGACCTACAAAGATAGCAAAGCAGAAGCTGAATTATATGTAATAGCTTTAGGTCACACATCATGTTAAAAGAAAAGGCATCTCACAGAAGGATTGCAGCACATGATTTATTGTACTATCCCTTTCAGTCAGAACTGTATGTCTTTAAACCAACATATCTCTCAGCATCTTCAAATATATGTTCATATCTTCAAGTCGTTCACAAATATATGGTGAAAATAATCCATACATTACAAATACAGTTTATTTTCTAAATAAATATACACATACTGGCCTAAAATCTTCTGTCTGCTTTCACGCAGTATTATGTGTAATACTTCAATGGCAAACTGAGAACCATAGCATACTGCTAACCTTCATACTACAGTTCCTTGCACGTGGAATTTGCCTAATATATTTTATGTTCATGGACTGTCCCGTGCATGTTCACTTTTTCTGACTGAATAAAACTTTTAAAATGTAGGAGCTTTAGAAATATGGATGTGATACACAGAGTACTCCTATTATGCTCCAAAAATGTAAGGGAAAAATTGCTTCATTATAGCCAGGTTCATACTTAAGGTCCTAACAAGCTTGTTATAGCTCATTTCTAATGAATGCACCTGGCTATAACAAAAGAAAGCAAACTTAGAATACGCCTGTCTGTTACAAAAGAAAGAAAACTTAGAGATTGCAGTCACCACCGAACTGCATCAAAAACAAACTAACACTTTGTAGTGCTAGATAAATGGAGGTTAGACATCAAGACCACCTTTAAACTTTGATAGTATTAAAAGCTCCTCCATTATTTTTTTATGACACTTTCTCTTGGGTTAGCTTATAACCCACTATATATTATAAAGGATTATGATTAGTTTTCTAATCAAAACTTGTTGTTATGTGTTTTCAAAACAGATGTCAACAGTCACCTCTTGAAATAATCTCTTGTGAATTATTGGATGTTTCTTTCTCAAACACATAACAATGTGGTTATAAATCATGAGCTCATCATAATCTTCTATGAAGTATATTGTGTATAATGAGCATGTTCTGTTATCAGGTAAAAGACCGTCTTGTTATTTCCATCTATGTTGTTAAACATTTTTTTTTTTACAAATGTCTTTCCAAGCTGCTGTGCTATGGTTGTACACTAGACCATGCAGAGCAGCCTTCACAGAACACAGGTGAGAACCTAAAACTGTTGGAAAGTTGTAAAACATTCAGACACACAAACTAAAAAAGGAAGTTTGAGTTATTTGAAAGCTTTTAAAGCTGGTAGTTCATCAGTGGTACATTTAGCATCTGGTAGCTGTCTGTCTGGATGTTTTATTATTTATAATAATTTGTGCCTCTCCATTTTCCCCATGCATCTGGTACTGTATTGGAGCAGCTAAATCTCCATGTAGTACAAAGAGTAAGTAGTTATGTATTCTGAATGTGGACATCAAGATTAACTCTCAAGCTTCGTTTCACTCCTCTCACGTCCATGTGTCCAACACATAAGTAACTTGATTATTATCAGCGACCTTTAATCCTATGAGTTAGGTTCAAAAATAATGATTACTCATAAGGCCTATATAAAATTATTTGTATTGTTTTTCATACAACACTAAACATTTTTGAAGAAGCAATCAGTTAAGAATATAGTTAAAGAACTAGCATGTGGAGGTAAATAAACATGTTTACATGTTCTCCAAGGCAAAGACTGTAAAACATCTTCTATTATTGCCCTCATAAACAGAATTGGACTGTCTTTCAGCCAATCTTTGAAATAATCTGAGAATGGTAGGTAATACTATTCCCAGGCTACCACTGTTATGCCTATGATTTCCAGCAGAATTTTAGAAAAATCAGTTTTGATTGTCCCACTGATAGCTAGGCATAGATCTCTGACCCATATCACTGATTTTCCTAATGCTTCACCTTTGCGCATGTAGCACAATTATGGCACTTTCTGAGGCTGGATGCTGGATATCCATTTTTTGTTAAAACAAACACAAAAATTGAAACAGTTACAAAAGCAAAATTAAAAAAAATTGGAACTTTGGCAATACATAATACTACAGCTCATATATGAAGTTTTCTTGTGAATGTATCTTTCACGTACCACCAAGTAGGGGAATTATCCACACACATATCCATTACATTCACCAGCAATGTAATGACAGGAAAAATATGCATATATGTGTGTGTGTGTGTGTGTGTGTGTGTGTGTGTGTGTGTGTGTGTGTGTGTGTGTGCACGTGTGTGTGTGTGTGTGTTTATGTGCACACATGAATGCATTTTGTTTCTTATAATTCAGTCCTAACAATTTAAAACTTTATGTTTTCTACATGACATTCAAGTTAATTTGGCTATGGTTAGCCAATCCCCTGATTAATGGACTTCATTCAGATGTCATGAATGTGACTCAGTTAAGTGAGAAAACAACTATTTCCTTCTCCTGCACTGTATTTTTAGAAACAAATTTACAGCACAGTTACTAAGTTGAATTATGCAACAGTAGGCACAAAATCAATGCAACTGAAGCCATTCAAAAACAAGGTTGAAACTATAAAAAGAACATTAGCAAAAGCACAGTAAGAAAGAGAAATATGCCTTTGACCTTCAATATACTATCACTGATGTCACTCAGTCTCCAAGTTATGTAAACACTTCTTTACCTTGAGAATATGAAAATGAAAACTTTGAAATGCAGACATGTTAATGCAAATAACATAATGCTGAAATTGAAGGATCAGAAATGCAGACATATATATTAACACAGGATTGTCACTTTTTGGAATAGTCCCTTTTCTGAAAATAATGGTGATCTTAGAGTAAATATCAGCTGGGGGTGTTACTACAATGCTGCACACACTGCAGGGAGTGGGGGTTGGGGCTTGGACTCTTGAAACAACAAGTCCAAAGGTGGAAAGAGATGTTCACCATTTGGTGTTCTCCCATTTTGCTTTTTTTTTCAACATTCAGGCCTTGGCCTTGCAAACCTCAGCATTATAATAATGTTCCAATGAGATCTATGCTGCCAGTGAAGTTCATAGTTCAGAGTTCATAGGTGAATAGTAGACTAACTGCCGTAGAAGGCCATTTTGAGCCAATACTCAAAGTCAAAAATTATACCATGTACCTTGCACTTATGAGTGAAGTACTTTAAACATTATGTGAGACCCACGTCTGTTATGTCAAACCCACCCCACATATGCCAAATAAAACAAGTTGATCCCCAACCAAATTAGAACCATGAATTGCATAGAGTAAGAGTGTCAGCAAAAATTACTTTAATATGTGTACTCACATAAAATTTGACAAGGGTAAGAAGTTATGTGAAACATAATAATAGAGGCATACTCAGTGTGGAATGAAAGGGACAGCTGTCCTAGTGCAAGGTGTGAGTGACAGCAATAGAAGAAATACCAGTCAGTCAGTAGTACACTGCCAGCATTCAGAAGTGAATGCAAATAGTGCATTTGTGGTCAGGGCTAAAGCATTTTAGTGTTTCCAGTGTGGTGTAAGATGTATTTGTAGTACGTGGTTTACTTCGTTCTACTAAGTTTTTATTTTCTTTCCTCTCTTCAACTTAGGGTGGAGGGACACAATATTGGGGAATGACACTATGTACTACATGAGAAAGCTATTGTTCTGAATAATAATTATGTCAGATGAAAAGGCTGTTCTTAGAAAATTTGCAAAACGACAGTTGAACCATAGTTCATTTCTACAGATTCTATTCTCATTAAGCTGCAGAAGTAGCTGCAAATTGAATCACTACAATGATTCAGCTCTGAAAGAAAGTGCAGCCATTTCTTATTGCAACACTTTTTATGGTAGAGACTTGAGAATGATATCTTGGTTTATTTTAACTAAGGCATGTTCTGTTATGGGTGGTATAGTGCTGTAAGTATTCAGTGCCTACTTCTCCACTTTGGTTCTTAGTTAAGGTGTGCCTTGTATGGAGTCTATATTCCCACTATTTCTCCATTTAGGATTTTGCTAGGTGCTTCAATTTCCTCTCACATTACAGTGAAATGTTGAAGATGAAATTGTGACCCTCTGTACTACACTTAAGTGATTATGTCATGTGTGAGTGTCCTGAAGGTGTCTGGTGACCTGTCCAGATTACTTTTTCTGTTTTGGCACCAGTGGGTTGTTGGGATAGGCTCTTGCACTCATCATTTCAGAAATGGGTATAGAGAAAAGTAAAGCAAAACAAATGAAGGAAATAAGGAATGATCTTTTAAGCATTGTGCCTAAGATTGCAGAAGAAAAAAATCAGTATTCGTTTTGTATTTATGCTTTATATGCATTACCAAGAATCAAATTAATACTTCTATATCAGTGTTGACTCCTTTTTTGATGACCTGAACTGTGGATTACAGCCATATCTCTGTTAGTTGGGATATACATTTCTGAGGTGCAGGCCAAAACCAGTGGGCTATGGCTGACCAAGTTTGCAGATGACTGCAAACTGGGCGCTGTCACCAATTCCCCTAGTGATGTGGACATCCTACAAGAGGGTCTCACCCAAACAAATTATTGGTGCCAGAAACATGGCCTCTAGCTGAATACCAAAAAAATGCATCATCATCCCCTTTGGGGAGAGTGGCACCCCCACAAATTATCCCATTAACAACAACATCCTAAACACACAATCAGTCATGAGGGATTTGGGACCCAGGTTGATAGCAACCTGACTTTTGACCACCATGTTGTTTCTGTTGTATGGAAAGCTTTCTACATGGTCCACCACATAAGTAAGGGCATCTCATCCAGGGACAAGGAGGTCATAACATCCCTGTATTCTTCCCTTATAAGGCCCATTATTGAATACAATGCCCCGTTCGTCCCGTACCTTGCAAAGCACATGCAGCAGCTGGAGAGACCTCAGAGGTTCCTCACCAGGAGAATCCAGAGCCTCAAAAATCTACTATATACAGATAGGCTAAAAGCCCTATCTGTCTACTCAGTTTCATGCAGACTACTCAGAGGTGACCTCTGTCTGTCATATAAGGGGATCTCGGACCCCGTCTTGCAGGGACTGCTGCATATCTGCAAGTCAAGCTCCACTAGAGTAACCCACATGTGCAGCCCAACCTGGTCTGTGACATCAATAGGACTTGGCAGGACAGATTTCTGTCCCAGAGACTCCCCCATCTGTCAAATTGACTCCCTCTCCACGTCAAGTAGAGTACCTCTTTACCCCTTTTTAAGCGCAACCTAGATAACAGGATGGGAAACAGATAATACATCTCTGGGATTACACTTGTGTTCCTGCTAGACAGGAGCATCAGGTAATGACTTGTCTAAACATGAGCTAAACTCTTGCCTAGGCTTATAAGTGCCTCAGGGCCAAATGCCTAGTAACTTCCTATCATCCTATGATCTTATGATATCCCTCAACCTCTTACAGCAAGAAATCTAGACAAAGCCAAAGAAAATAGAGGGAATGCAGCCTCAAAAAGTGACAGATTTTACATCTTTATCTTATAAACTGAGAAGGTTGCTATAGTAACATGATTTCTGTAGGCATGTATCTTCTGAAGGATATGAAGGTTAAAACTCAAATGTCTGTCATTATTTAATGATTTCAATCATCAATAATTTGCCAAAAAACTAAACATTTTATAACAAGTAAACCAAAAATATAAGACTGAAATCTGGATGTTCTGCAAAATTCTGGCCAATTGAGAGGTATGACTGACTACAGCAAGCTCCTTGTATGCTAAATTTAGATAATGTAGAAGGCGGTGTCAGAAATAGACTGCTCACTGGCAGCTCTAAACTTATTCACACCCTTTCACCCTCAATAGTCCCCCTATCAAGTAAGAGTTTTGCTTTATAGTACATGCATACTTCTTCCTTCAGTCTTTGCAGCTGCACTTCAAAAGAAAAATCACTCTTTTTTTTCTTCTTTATACTTTGCACTTTGCTAATTTCTGGTTATTGTACTGACATTTGTTAATTTCATACACTTTTATAAAGCATAGCTGTAGTGCAAATTATTTCAGAGAATAGGTATGGAAGCAAAAATATTACATCATTATCAGAAAAGTGACCAGTTAGAGACAAGTTTGTGATACCATAAGCAAAACTAACAATGAGATTTGAGTCTGCATTCCTCAACCGATAAATGCCCATTAGAGACTTATTCATTACTTTAGCAACACCAAGAAAACTCCTAAGAGCAACTTGGTAAAGGAACACTAGCATTGTAAGATGATGTCCAGCTATAACAGTCAAAAGGTTCTTAGCGATTTTTGTACATATTTTGAATTCATGAAGACATTGATTAACAAAATGAGTAAAACACTAGTAGAATTCAAAGATGTGACTGCAGAACAATACCAGAAGACATCCTTTTTGTTACTACTGTAATATGTAACAAACTTATTTTTTGGATCCAAAGCTTGAAATTTTCTACTAAATCTTCTTGCAATGAGAGAATCCCCACTGATTCCAACTGAAAAAAAAATTCTACTAAAATTATACTTTTCTACTTCCAAACACACAGACTCTTTAAGAAAATATAAATTTCTTCCTTTCTGCAGATGTAATTTTCCCTGTCTGAATCCATGCGCATGTTAATGTTTGTCAAGGCACTCTGGAACTCTTATATATAGTGTAGATGTACTCATCTTCTATGTGATATTTACTCAGAGTGGACCTCCTAAAAGGTGCGAGTTCCACAATTCATTTAAATTCCCTGTAGCTAGTTATTACCATTTAAAGCTATGCACATCATATATTACCATGAGCATCATAATCCAAAGAGGAAGTTACATCATCTTTAGTACTTAATGGCAGTAACAGATCTTGGAAATTTAGCAAGGAAAAAGTCTGTTTTAAAGCAAAACCATGGTCTTCTGTTTGATGCTGATGGTTCCTTTGTTATTAAAAGAGCCTTAAATACTTATTTTATGTGTGCTGGAAGCACTCTTTGGAAGTTCTCTCTCTCTTTCTCTCTCTTGATATATATATATATATATATATATATATATATATATATATATATATATATATATATATATATATATATATATATATATATATATATACACACACGCATCTAGATATCTATATAAATATATATATGCTGCGGTAGTGTTGTCGCCTCACAGTAAGATGCTGTCCGGTTCGATTCTCAGCTAGAGCATCTTCTTCATGGAGACATGCGTGAATGGGCGTACCTTCGTTGAAGGTTGTGCGTCAGGGCTGCCAACTCGGCACGTAAAAATCTATCTGCCAATCATTAACGGACTGGAGTTCTGCTGTGGCGACCCCTAACCTGGAAAAGCCGAAAGACACAACAACAACATATATATATATATATATATATATATATATGTTAAATAAATTTGTTAGAGTCAGACTGTAAAAATCATTGAGTTATTCAAAAACAATGTCAATCAATAACAAACAATAATGCAGGAGAACTTGAGTATCTTAAACTCTAATGTACATTAGGAGCCAAAAAACCATACACAAGTTTGTACAGAATTTTGTCTGATTTTATTCAGAAAAGAACACCAACTATATACATGTCATTATCAGTTTTGCCCACCTCACTGGCGTGGTCAGTGACAGGGTCTTTACATCATGAAAAGTGCTGAATTTGTGTTTTTCAAAAAGTCTTTTTCCCATGTGAATGTTACAGCCTTGCAAACACCTGGTCAGTCACGATGACCTCCTGAGGATGTAGCCAATTCAAGGTTCTCTGATTAGTTCGAATACAATAGATGTATGTCTTCTTTAATGCCTCTCTTTGTCTTCCTCGTTCCCAGCTGCGCACTATCAGAGATAGCGCCAAGACAAGGCTGCTCTCCTGGTGGAGGCAGGAAAGAGGACACACATGTGAACAGATTTATTATTTTCTAACTTTGCAAAATAATCTTTACTTGAAAGACATGAGCCAGGCTGTGTTTGCAAGCTGCCAAGGTCAAATTTCTGATTACACTGCAGCTTGTGCTTCAAGCAATAATATGCAGGTTTATTTCTACTATTATTCTAGTAAGACAGAATTAAATGCATTACATAAACTTTGTTCTCTATTATGGATTTAAGTACATTTATTCCTAACTAAAGCACACATTTCTCTATATATTTGATCACACAACTTATATATGTTTGAATGTTTAAATACACATCTTCCTAAGCAGCACACATTGTAAATATATTTCTAGGCAGCATGTATGTAAATATATTTTCTAAGCAGCATGTATAGATTTTTCTAACATTCTCCCTCCTGTTAATGCATTTAATGCTATTTGAAACATAAACAGTATTATTTCATTTCTTAGCCTTTTCCTTTCAAGGACTCTCAGCTAAGTAAGTCATTTGTTTTATATTTCAGATAGACTTTCACTTGGTATCAACAAATTCAATTCCATATCTTGGTACATAGTTTCAGTCACTGATACATCAACTAAGTCTTTAACTAATTTTTTCACACAGGGTATCCCAGCAGACACATGCTCCAATTATGAGCAGCACTACACAAATTGCAATCAGAATGTTTATAAGGAGCGACCCCCACCCCCCAAACAGATTCTGGAAAAAGTTTGTCAGTGGGTTTGGGCCTGGTTCCGCCATTGCTGACACCTGCTGTATTACCTCCAGGTGATCATTAATTTCATGCTGGTTGTCTGGAATGTACGCACAGCATTCTTCTTTGATAAGCGCGCACGCACCACCTCTCGCCGCTAGGGTGAAGTCGAGCCATTCGGTTCTGTAATACAACTGTTCTCATTGCATTCATTTCATCAGTCACAAGTTCAAGAGCGGAAAAGTCGCATTGCTCATTACTTGAGGAGTTTTGACAATTTCCTCAGTTCCCAAATTGATTTGACTGCTCCGTGGAGTTGGGAATATCCCAGCCCAGGATATAACACTGTCACCCAAGTCCATATGGGTCAATTTTTCTTTGTCCTTTACAGACGAATGATCCTTCCAGCTTGCTTCAATCTTACCCACTGGATTAGTAGGTTTTCTGACTGTATTTTCGGCTTGATGAGCTACGTCTCTCACATTACGTATTTTACCCAGGGCAATTCTGCAGTATGTCTTATGGCTGGAACCAGATAACCCAAAAAACAACTGCCGGACCAATTCTCAGGTAACCATTTATAGGCCTTTTTCCCACAAACAAAATAACAGTTTTCTACTTTTGTACTGATGCGGGTTAACCCTGAATGAAACATTTTTTTATCTATAACAGATAATTGTCTATATATTTCAGGAGTTTTTTGCACATCTCTCAATGTTGTTTTCATCAAGCTTAAGTATGAACCATAATTCGTGCTACAACTAGTACCTTGGTCTATAGGTTTTATATAACATTTGTAAGACACAGTTATGTTACAGCTACTCCAACCAACCTGGAGTGTATCATTTTTAACAAAACAAACAATTCCTTTCTGAGTAACAGGCAAATATAATGCCACTTTGTCTTGTGATTTCACAGTGCCTGTGTCAAATAACAGGTTTTCCCAAGTTTCATTTATTCCCAAGGGGACAGCAGACATCAAAAGTCCTCCATATGCTGTGGGTATGGCAGTACAAACCCAGCAATTTGAAACGTTCATAGTCTCTACATAAACTCGTTTCATAGCCAGGTATGTGTTAAAGTTTGGGTGCCAGTCTATAGCCAGTCCTTCATCACGTTTTATTAATTTCACATCTGTAGTTATATGCAAGAAAAACCATAACAACAAAAGGTTACTACAAACATAGTTATTAAGTGTATGATCAGTAGGCCAGTGAACCAATGTCTCTGGGGTTGTTTCACATTTTTATTCATTCTGCCTCTGGCCATCCTGTTCCTGTGGTATGTCCAAACTAAATTTCTTAACAGGTTTGCAGTGGGTTAAATGAACCCAAGATGATCTCTCAGCAATTTTCACTGCAGTGGGTGTTGCCAATAGTACCTGGTACGGACCTTCCCACTTTGGACTCGCCCAGTTCTTTCTCTTTATGATTTTCAGCCAAATCCAGGACCCGGGTCAGCACGGCCTCTGGTTTTGCTTCTTGTTTATCTGAAAAAGAGTTTAACTGCAAAACAGTCTTATTTGTTAATAACTTCTTCATATAACTAGCTAATGAGCCATCGGCCTCCAGCTCTGCAGGCATGAGGGCCTTCCATTGTGGCACACAATATGCCCTTCCAAACACTATCTCAAAAGGGGTCAAGCCCTTTACATTTGGGACAGTTCTCATGCTCAGCAGTGCTAAAGGCAGACAGCAAATCCAAGTTTTCTGTGTCTCACTCATTAATTTTCTCAACTTGTTTTTCAAGATTCCATTGTACCTTTCCACCAGCCCTGCTGACTGAGGGTGATAAGCACAATGGTTTTTCAAAGAAATCCCAAAAAATCTCCCAAGCTGTTGAACTGTTTGGTTTACGAAATGTGTTCCATTGTCACTATAAATTCTTTCCGGTATGCCAAATCTAGGAATAATTTCTTTTACTAGGGCCTTTGCTACTGTTGCTGCATCCGGATTTCTAGTTGGAAAAGCTTCTACCCATTTTGAAAACATATCTATGATCACTAAACAGTATTTTTTCCCTTCACATTTATTCAGTTCTATGAAATCCATACAAATAGTATGGAACGGTTAGTGTGCTGTTGGAAAGCTCCTCTTTGGTTTAAATGCTCCCTGTGCATGATGCTTGCTACAAATATGACATGTTGCGCAAAATTTTTGTGTATAATTCGTAAATCCGTATGTTTGGAATGTTTTGTTAATTAACTGTACCATCCCCCCTGTTGAGACATGGCTCTGCCCATGACTCAACAAAGCTGCATATCTAAATAAATTAGATGGCAATATGGGCTTTTTCTTTGGAGATGTACAGTCCTCTTTAGGATTGCTTCTCGTTTTATTTACTTTTGCTTTTCTGCTTTTGTAGCTAATGTCTGCATTGTTTTTAACATGTCTAAATCAAGAGTCTCAGAAGGTTGTAGTTCTTTATTTAAAAGCACAGTTTCTGGGTCTGAGGCAGCTTGCTTCGCAGCTGCATCAGCCCGAGCATTCCCTTTTGAAATTCTATCTTGTTGTTTGGTATGGGCTGCACATTTACAGATAGCTATTCTAGTGGGTAACTGAATAGAATCTAGCAGGTTCAAAATCAATTGTGCATGATTAATCGGCTTGCCAGTAGATGTTATCATTCCCCTGTTTTTTCATTGTTGTGCAAAGACATGCACTGTGGAGAAAGCATACTGACTGTCAGTATATATGTTAACACATTTGTCTTTTGCCAGAGTGCAAGCACGTGTCAAAGCTATCAATTCTGCTGCTTGAGCTGACAGGTTATGTTGCAGGGGCTGTGCTTCTATGGTTTCATCATCAGTTACTACTGCATAACCCACTAGGTTTTTTCCTGTAGGACCTTGTCTACAGGACCCATCTACAAAAAATGTCACCTCTGCGTCAGCTAAAGGTACATCAGTAAGATCTTGTCTGGGTGTGGTTATTTGTTCCACTTCCTGTAGGCAGCTGTGCGGTGTGCCATCCACAGGAATCGGAAGTAATGTCGATGGATTTAATGTTGTACAACGTTCAATTGTCATATGGGGTTGACTCAATAGTATGGTCATGCAAGAAAGATGTCTGGCAGGGGATAAAAATGCTATTTTTTCTTGCAACAAAATTATTGCAACTGCATGAGGTACTCTCAACGTGAGAGGATGAAATAATACCACTGAGGCTGAAGCTTGCACTGCCATAGTTGCTGCGACTACTGCTTGTACGCAGGGTGGTAATGATTGTGCCACCGGATCTAACTGTGATGAATAGTAAGCTATGGGCTGTTTTGCCATGTTGTTAAGCGTCAGTACTGACGTCATATATCCCGCCTACAATCTACAGTTTGGAAAAATCTCTTATGGTAATTCGGAAGCCCTAAAACCAATGATGAAGCTATCAGTTGTTTTAGTCTACAAAAGGCTGCTTTGCTTCTGAAGTCCAGTGCAGTGTTCTTGTGCTGCCATTGGTGTTTTAAATATTAAATCAGCCAATGGAGCCGTTTCTAAAGCATAATTGTATCCAACTCGACAAAATTAGTCGCTCCCAAGAAGGACATCATTTCCTTTTGGTAGTTGGTCTAGGTGCTTGTAAGATAGCTGTTTTCGATCTTCATCTAATGTTCTACCTTTTTTGGATATCACATATCCCAGGTATTTAACCTGTTTTTTCCAAAGTTGCAATTTATGTTTGTTCACTTTATGCCCTTGCTTAGCTAAGAATTTCAACAATGCTATTGTATTTTCCCTACACTGCTGCTGGGTAGGGGCTGCAAGCAGGATGTCATTTACATAAAGTAGTACTTGGCTGCCCCCTGGTGGAGAAAACCCTGCCAGGTTGCTAGCCATCTCTTGTGCGAATATTGTTGGACTTTCACTATATCCCTGTGGTAGTCGGGTGTACGTATACCTTTTGCCCTGAAATGTAAATGCAAACCAATGCTGGCTGTCAGGGTGGATAGGTATTGAGAAAAATGCATTGCTAATATTTACCACGGTGAAATATTTTTGT
Source organism: Protopterus annectens (assembly GCF_019279795.1). Classification (NCBI taxonomy): domain Eukaryota; kingdom Metazoa; phylum Chordata; order Ceratodontiformes; family Protopteridae; genus Protopterus; species Protopterus annectens. Next base: position 191,938,134 of record NC_056729.1, on the reverse strand, counting down.
TGCGGTTTCAAATCATTTAACAAGGTATGTGGGTCTGGCACCGTAGGTGCTCTTGGTATTACCGCATCATTTACAGCTTGTAAATCTTGTACCATCCGCCATTTTCCGTTTGCTTTTTTTACAGGAAATAGAGGAGTATTACATGGTGAATCTAAAGATTCCACCAGTATCCCTTTCTTAAGTAATGCCATTATGATAGGTTTGATTCCCTGTTCCGCATCCTTGCTTAAAGGATATTGTCTTTTTCTTGGTCTAAAGGCTGATTTTGGTGTAATAACTACTGGCCTGCTGTTGAATAAAAGGCCCCCTTTTACAAAATTTTTTTTTTTTGGGAAATTTTCCCTTTTTTTTGAAAACCAAAGGGAAAAAACCCCTTTGGTAAAATTTCACTTTTTTTCAAAAGCCCCTTTTTTTTTCTTCCCTTTTCCTATCAAGAACCGCAAGTTTTTTTTAGGGGGGTTTGGGGCTTCAAACCTTGTGTGTGCACGTGTGTGTGTGTGTGTTTATGTGCACACATGAATGCATTTGTTTCTTATAATTCAGTCCTAACAATTTAAAACTTTATGTTTTCTACATGACATTCAAGTTAATTTGGCTATGGTTAGCCAATCCCCTGATTAATGGACTTCATTCAGATGTCATGAATGTGACTCAGTTAAGTGAGAAAACAACTATTTCCTTCTCCTGCACTGTATTTTTAGAAACAAATTTACAGCACAGTAACTAAGTTGAATTATGCAACAGTAGGCACAAAATCAATGCAATTGAAGCCATTCAAAAACAAGGTTGAAACTATAAAAAGAACATTAGCAAAAGCACAGTAAGAAAGAGAAATATGCCTTTGACCTTCAGTATACTATCACTGATGTCACTCAGTCTCCAAGTTATGTAAACACTCCTTTACCTTGAGAATATGAAAATGAAAACTTTGAAATGCAGACATGTTAATGAAAATAACATACTGCTGAAATTGAAGGATCAGAAATGCAGACATATATATTAACACAGGATTGTCACTTTTTGCAATAGTCCCTTTTCTGAAAATAATGGTGATCTTAGAGTAAATATCAGCTGGGGGTGGTTACTACAATGCTGCACACACTGCAGGGAGTGGGGGTGGGGGCTTGGACTCTTGAAACAACAAGTCCAAAGGTGGAAAGAGATGTTCACCATTTGCTGTTCTCCCCTTTTGCTTTTTTTTTCAACATTCAGGCCTTGGCCTTGCAAACCTCAGCATTATAATAATGTTCCAATGAGATCTATGCTGCCAGTGAAGTTCATAGTTCAGAGTTCATAGGTGAATAGTAGACTAACTGCCGTAGAAGGCCATTTTGAGCCAATACTCAAAGTCAAAAATTATACCATGTACCTTGCACTTATGAGTGAAGTACTTTAAATATTATGTGAGACCCACGTCTGTTATGTCAAACCCACCCCACATATGCCAAATAAAACAAGATGATCCCCAACCAAATTAGAACCATGAATTGCATAGAGTAAGAGGGTCAGCAAAAATTACTTTAATATGTGTACTCACATAAAATTTGACAAGGGTAAGAAGTTATGTAAAACATAATAATAGAGGCATACTCAGTGTGGAATGAAAGGGACAGCTGTCCTAGTGCAAGGTGTGAGTGACAGCAATAGAAGAAATACCAGTCAGTCAGTAGTACACTGCCAGCATTCAGAAGTGAATGCAAATAGTGCATTTGTGGTCAGGGCTAAAGCATTTTAGTGTTTCCAGTGTGGTGTAAGATGTATTTGTAGTACGTGGTTTACTTCGTTCTACTAAGTTTTTATTTTCTTTCCTCTCTTCAACTTAGGGTGGAGGGACACAATATTGGGGAATGATACTATGTACTACATGAGAAAGCTATTGTTCTGAATAATAATTACGTCAGATGAAAAGGCTGTTCTTAGAAAATTTGCAAAAAGACAGTTGAACTATAGTTCATTTCTACAGATTCTATTCTCATTAAGCTGCAGAAGTAGCTGCGAATTGAATCACTACAATGATTCAGCTCTGAAAGAAAGTGCAGCCATTTCTTATTGCAACACTTTTTATGGTAGAGACTTGAGAATGATATCTTGGTTTATTTTAACTAAGGCATGTTCTGTTATGGGTGGTATAGTGCTGTAAGTATACAGTGCCTACTTCTCCACTTTGGTTCTTAGTTAAGGTGTACCTTGTATGGAGTCTATATTCCCACTATTTCTCCATTTAGGATTTTGCTAGGTGCTTCAATTTCCTCTCACATTACATTGAAATGTTGAAGATGAAATTGTGACCCTCTGTACTACACTTAAGTGATTATGTCATGTGTGAGTGTCCTGAAGGTGTCTGGTGACCTGTCCAGATTACTTTTTCTGTTTTGGCACCAGTGGGTTGTTGGGATAGGCTCTTGCACTCATCATTTCAGAAATGGGTATAGAGAAAAGTAAAGCAAAACAAATGAAGGAAATAAGGAATGATCTTTTAAGCATTGTGACTAAGATTGCAGAAGAAAAAATCAGTATTCGTTTTGTATTTATGCTTTATATGCATTACCAAGAATCAAATTAATACTTCTATATCAGTGTTGACTCCTTTTTTGATTACCTGACCTGTGGATTACAGCCATATCTCTGTTAGTTGGGATATACATTTCTGAGGTGCAGGCCAAAACCAGTGGGCTATGGCTGACCAAGTTTGCAGATGACTGCAAACTGGGCGCTGTCACCAATTCCCCTAGTGATGTGGACATCCTACAAGAGGGTCTCACCCAGACAAATTATTGGTGCCAGAAACATGGCCTCTAGCTGAATACCAAGAAAATGCATCATCATCCCCTTTGGGGAGAGTGGCACCCCCACAAATTATCCCATTAACAACAACATCCTAAACACGCAATCAGTCATGAGGGATTTGGGACCCAGGTTGATAGCAACCTGACTTTTGACCACCATGTTGTTTCTGTTGTATGGAAAGCTTTCTACATGGTCCACCACATAAGTAAGGGCATCTCAACCAGGGACAAGGAGGTCATAACATCCCTGTATTCTTCCCTTATAAGGCCCATTATTGAATACAATGCCCCGTTCGACCCGTACCTTGCAAAGCACATGCAGCAGCTGGAGAGACCTCAGAGGTTCCTCACCAGGAGAATCCAGAGCCTCAAAAATCTACTATATACAGATAGGCTAAAAGCCCTATCCGTCTACTCAGTTTCATGCAGACTACTCAGAGGTGACCTCTGTCTGTCATATAAGGGGATCTCGGACCCCGCCTTGCTGGGACTGCTGCATATCTGCAAGTCAAGCTCCACTAGAGTAACCCACATGTGCAGCCCAACCTGGTCTGTGACATCAATAGGACTTGGCAGGACAGATTTCTGTCCCAGAGACTCCCCCATCTGTCAAAATGACTCCCTCTCCACGTCAAGTAGAGTACCTCTTTACCCCTTTTTAAGCGCAACCTAGATAACAGGATGGGAAACAGATAATACATCTCTGGGATTACACTTGTGTTCCTGCTAGACAGGAGCATCAGGTAATGACTTGTCTAAACATGAGCTAAACTCTTGACTAGGCTTATAAGTGCCTCAGGGCCAAACGCCTAGTAACTTCCTATCATCCTATGATCTTATGATATCCCTCAACCTCTTACAGCAAGAAATCTAGACAAAGCCAAAGAAAATAGAGGGAATGCAGCCTCAAAAAGTGACAGATTTTACATCTTTATCTTATAAACTGAGAAGGTTGCTATAGTAACATGATTTCTGTAGGCATGCATCTTCTGAAGGATATGAAGGTTAAAACTCAAATGTCTGTCATTATTTAATGATTTCAGTCATCAATAATTTGCCAAAAAACTACAAATTTTATAACAAGTAAACCAAAAATATAAGACTGAAATCTGGATGTTCTGCAAAATTCTGGCCAATTGAGAGGTATGACTGACTACAGCAAGCTCCTTGTATGCTAAATTTAGATAATGTAGAAGGCGGTGTCAGAAATAGACTGCGCACTGGCGGCTCTAAACTTATTCACACCCGTTCACCCTCAATAGTCCCCCTATCAAGTAAGAGTTTTGCTTTATAGTACATGCATACTTCTTCCTTCAGTCTTTGCAGCTGCACTTCAAAAGAAAAATCACTCTTTTTTTTCTTCTTTATACTTTGTACTTTGCTAATTTCTGGTTATTGTACTGACATTTGTTAATTTCATACACTTTTATAAAGCATAGCAGTAGTGCAAATTATTTCAGAGAATAGGTATGGAAGCAAAAATACTACATCATTATCAGAAAAGTGACCAGTTAGAGACAAGTTTGTCATACCATAAGCAAAACTAACAATGATATTTGAGTCTGCATTCCTCAACTGATAAATGCCCACTAGAGACTTATTCATTACTTTAGCAACACCAAGAAAACTCCTAAGAGCAACTTGGTAAAGGAACTCTAGCATTGTAAGATGATGTCCAGCTGTAACAGTCAAAAGGTTCTTAGCGATTTTTGTACATATTTTGAATTCATGAAGATATTGATTAACAAAATGAGTAAAACACTAGTGGAATTCAAAGATGTTCATTGACTGCAGAACAATACCAGAAGACATCCTTTTTGTTACTACTGTAATATGTAACAAACTTATTTTTTGGATCCAAAGCTTGAAATTTTCTACTAAATCTTCTTGCAATGAGAGAATCCCCACTGATTCCAACTGAAAAAAAAATTCTACTAAAATTATACTTTTCTACTTCCAAACACACAGACTCTTTAAGAAAATATAAATTTCTTCCTTTCTGCAGATGTATTTTTCCCTGTCTGAATCCATGCGCATGTTAATGTTTGTCAAGGCACTCTGGAACTCTTATATATAGTGTAGATGTACTCATCTTCTATGTGATATTTATTCAGAGTGGACCTCCTAAAAGGTGCGAGTTCCACAATTCATTTAAATTCCCTGTAGCTAGTTATTACCATTTAAAGCTATGCACATCATATATTACCATCAGCATCATAATCCTAAGTAGGAAGTTACATCACCTTTAGTACTTAATGGCAGTAACAGATCTTGGACATTTAGCATGGAAAAAGTCTGTTTTAAAGCAAAACCATGGTCTTCTGTTTGATGCTGATGGTTCCTTTGTTATTAAAAGAGCCTTAAATACTTATTTTATGTGTGCTGGAAGCACTCTTTGGAAGTTCTCTCTCTCTCTCTCTCTCTCTTAATATATATATATATATATATATATATATATATATTTATGCACACGCATCTAGATATCTATATAAATATATATATATATATATATATATATATATATATATATATATGCTGCGGTAGTGTTGTCACCTCACAGTAAGACGCTGTCCGGTTCGATTCTCAGCTAGAGCGTCTTCTTCGTGGAGACATGCGTGAATGGGCGTACCTTCGTTGAAGGTTGTGTGTCAGGGCTGCCAACTCGGCACGTAAAAATCTATCTGCCAATCATTAATGGACCGGAGTTCTGCTGTGGCGACCCCTAACCTGGAAAAGCCAAAAGACACAACAACAACATATATATATATATATATATATATATAAATGTGTGTATGTATATATAGATCTACTTTGATATGGCAAATTCCCAAAATATTGAATGACAGTTTCGCGAGATGAAAATCCCGAACTGTTAAAACACCGAACTATGAATTTTAACCAGAGCAAGTAAATACTTGCCCAAATGTGAAAAAAATACACACCACACTACATAATACCCACCTAGGTGGGGGATGGGGGTACACACCCCACGTCCCCTGCACTCCTGTAAATTTATGTATGTATATATATATATATATATATATATATATATATATATATATATATATACTAATTCTGGGATTCCACTACAGTGTAGAACAAAGTATGTTGGGCCACCATCTCTCTCTCTCTCTCTCTCTCTCTCTCTCTATTTAAGTATAAATATAGGCTTAGGTCTCCCATGAGAAAAGGTTACTAGTCAAGAAGGGAAAACAAGTCAGGATAAATTAAATAAATAAATAAACAAATAAATATATCATGTTTAGCCCCATGTTTCCAACTACCATGAAGGAAAATACAGTAATGCAAAACATTAAGAAAAATATTCAAAGTGAACAGCATAAGATTTTTTTATACATTAAATCAATAGACATTAGTTGACACACTAATAAAAAAATGCCTTACATAAGTTTTATGAAGTAGCGACATATATAATTATATGTTAACTTTGGTTAGGCAAACTTATACAGATATAAATAGACAGAAATATAGATAGAAAGCCAGTAATTTTTTTATTTAGAGTAGTACTATATGTATACATTTTATATATATATATATATATATATATATATAGATAGATAGATAGATATAGTTATAGATATATAAAATTGTTAAGTAGAAGAAGAATTTTTTCTTGCAGGTACCGATATGATGCTGTTTTTGAAATTTAAAAGAATTGTATTCTATAGAACCGCACATATAATGGAAAAGTCTCAGTCCTTATGAATATTATATCTGAAATTGTGCCTTCCGGTTGTATGTTCACCAGATGAAGTTTATACAGTTCCTTCTTTAAATTTGTCTTGCAGTCTACATGACATCTATTTCTTAATTATGTTGCCACTCCACAGGAGTTCAGAGAAAATATAATTATACAAAAAGAGACAAAAAAAATTGGGTTTTGAGATAAGAAGCACTTAAAATATGTCATGAGTGTCCAGGAATGGATGTTACCTTTCATGTGTGTCTTCCATTTTACTAAAATATCAGCATTGTCTATCCTAAACAATGTTTTATGCTCATGCTGCTCCCGGTTCTTTTCCATTGAGGTAACTATATGCAGGTGACATCATTACAGTTTGCATTTCATTTGGCCAAGTGAGGAGCTGCAGTTTATAATAATGTGCTGCCTCCTGCCTGAGGATGATGATGTTCCATCAGTCTTAAACTCTCCGGAAGTCCATTGTCATAACCTCTTCCCCTGCTCCTACGCCTACCTTTCCCTCATAACTGCATGAGAAGGCTTTGCAACAAGCAGGAGAAAATAATGCAGGTGGTGTAGCAAATTAAATGGAAAGATAGACTATGTACCTTCCATTTGATGAGACTTAAGCCTGATGAGTCTCATGGCAGACACAGGTAGACACATGCTGCATGCATTTATTGAAAGTTGAAAAACGGATGTGCTTTTCTGAGGAAAGAGTGTATGTTCTGACACATTGGTCTTGATCTCTAAAGTGCAGAGCCTGCCATTTATTCCCAAAATCAGAATCAGGTATCATATGTTTATACAGGTTACTGTCTCTTGTTGATTTCTGCTTTCTAACTGGCATAACTTTTTTCTGCCCTGGGGTGAGAAGAGCATTCCTTAACATGATGGCTCTGATTAGGTAAACAAAAGCTCACTGATTCAAACAGCTGATGATTTTAAAGAATGCATGCTCTGTACTTGACAGGTAACACTATCCCAAGATGCCCCTACATAATTCATCAGCTCTGTTCACCTGCCCTTCATAGCCATGAAGTATTTGTGTTCTGATTTAGTAAATGCGAATAAAGTGGAAATTGAGCTATGTATTGTAGCTTGTTATGATCTGTTAGTTAGACATATGCTGAAAAAAGCTTCTTTCATCTGTTTCGAACAGAAAATACATGTGCACCCACTTATAAAGCCTATGAAGTCATGCCCCAGTACACACGCATACATGCACACACGCACACACACACACACACACACGCACGCGCGTGCACGCGCACACACGCACACACATATGGCACATTAAATTTCTGCATTTTACAAAACAGAGAAGACTGCACTTTTTGCCCTTCTTTTTTCACATTTTCTGTAAAATATATAAAACCACAGTTGCTAGAGCACTCAGAATGATGCTCTGTAATCACTGATGCATCCTCCAAAATGCACTACTTTTGCCTAAGCTCTGGAACACCACTCATTTGATAGACAGGCTTCAGTGGGCTAAACAAATCTACAAGACATTGCAGTTTACATCCCTGTTGCTCTGCTAAGGCTTAAGTTGTATATAAAAGCGTGCCTTTCTGAGTCCCTACTTGTATTTATTCTTTGGGGCTTAACTAGGAAATGCTAGGAAAAAAATGACAGTTTCTGCTTCAGGCCGATATATTTTTGGTTTAACTCACTCAGATGTTTTCAGCATACTTTTATAATCAGTACAAAGACTTTTATTTAAGATTCACATGATAATACTGCAGCTTATTAATTATATAACTATATAAGATTATGTTAATTTCTCTTTAGGATCAAAACTGTTGAATATGACATTATCACAAAAGAGGGAATTGTGATAATCACCACATCACAAATTACTACTAAATTAAATGAATGCAGACTTGTCTTCACCATTAATTTGCACGTGTAATAAAACTGATTCATGACCAAAATACATCACGTTATCAGCTGTTACTGAATGCCTTCCTCCAGCCCTAGGCATGAATTCCTCTATTTCTACTTTTCTACCACGTGAATCCAAAGTGAGGCACTTTAGACTTGCATTCTTGTGTCACTTGTGAAAATAGACACATAAACATAATGAGTCAACAGGTTAGAAAAATCCAGTATTGTTTCAGAAATCTGGTGAACCCATTCCAGAACTTGTGGCTATGACTGCTGGAATTCTTATGAGAAGGAACAAGCACATTAGAAACTATAATAGTCCAAAACCAGATAGTAGTGCAGGCAAATGGATCCTTCAGCAATAAAATGAAAACAGAAAAATAAAAAAGAGAAAACTCCACACCACGGCACATAAAATCATAAAATCTTTAATGAACAGAGTAGAAGGTGAGCACTTTTGCAGCTGTAAGCTGCTTCATCAAATAATCATCACAGATAACCATGAACTATTTAAATTAGCATCAACCAATAGAGAAGTCATTGCAATTAAGCCTACAAACATGTTAAAGTGGAGTACTGAACCTCTATCAATATATGTAGAGCAACATCTAAAACCCCTACTGGCAAAGAATAAATATGTACGTTTTTAAAAATGTTAAAGTGTAGTACTGAACCTCTATCGATAGATGTAGAGCAACATCTAAAACCCCTACTGGCAAAGAATAAATATGTACTAAGGGATACAAAACAATTTTTGAATAATTTGTATGAGTATGTTAAATACACACCACCCAATAAACAATACCTGATGGTAACTTTGGATGTCCAATCTCTTTTTACAGTCATCCCTAATGATACAGGGATTATGTTCTTGAAACAGTATTTGATGGAAGATGGCACATATACTATTAAAGTTATAGACCTACCGTGTCTGTTGGTAGAGTTGATACTAGAGAAACAACATCTTCTTATTTGAACAACAACTATATAAGCAAATTGATGGCGTAGCAATGGGCACCTCGTGTGCCAATAGTTATGCCAATATTACTATGGTTGTGTGGGAGAACTAACATATCCTGAAGGAATATACAAGTAACATTGTTTTTTGTCAGAGATTTGTGGACAATCTCTTTCTCTTATGGAAAGGAGGGGCCACAGCATTTACTTCATTTTTGAATTCTATGAATAGTAGCACTCATTTTCTTAAATTTACTGCCCACAGTTCCAACACATCTATAGATTTTCTAGATGTTTATATACATAGGACACCTGAAGGTGATTTTGAAACAAATGCTTTAGAAATACATTTGTTCAACGAAACAGCATACACCCACAACATGTCTTTAAAAATGTAATGAGGGGACAGGCTGTCAGGACATCAAGACTAACAGCTAATGATGATAAATTCAAAAATGAGTTGTCTAGTTTAGGAAATGACTTTATGGAGAGGGGATAGGCCCGTAAGGAAGTGCAAAAAGTAATAACAGAAACACAGAGTAAGGGAGGGGAAGGGACATCCCTACTTCTCTAACCCTAGGGCTAATGAACGACAGATACACTTGACACATAATGTTATGAGAGTGCCAGTTATATAAACTAGTAACATTAAGTTACTTTTAGATGTTTTGAAAGAAATTGGAATATATTATGTGCAGACGAACATGTTAAAGGGATGGTAGGGGATATTCCCCGATATGCATACAAAAATAAAAAAATCTCTGAAGAGAATTTTATGCGGTCCAAAATATATACACACAAATAAAATAGATACTGTCCAGCATGAATATGGTACCTTCCCATGCAATAAATGGAATTATTGTAAGTGCTTAAATACCACTGGAAAATTCCTACATCCGGATTCCAAAAGGACACTTTGTTTTAGACTTTTTGCACGCTTAATTGCACTGACTTCTCTATTGGTTGATGCTAATTGTGATGATTGTCTGATGAAGCAGCTTACAGCGGTGAAAGCGCTCAACTTCTACTCTGTTCATTAAAGATTTTATGTGCCGTGGTCTGGAGCCTTCTCTTTTTTACATTAGAAACTATGTATTGATGACAAATATTGCATAGTTAGTATGCACAGAGTTTATTCTTCCCTCGACATTCAAGCAAAGCTTCACTGCATTCAAGCAAATTGCAGCAATTAATTCAAAATGATGACTTGTATAGGTTATTCAGAATTAGCCAAGTTTATAGTCTTGGTCCACTAAATTTGGGAGCGAGAAGTCTACACTGCTCACTTACAGCTTGAATGGTCACATAGTCCTTTATTTTAAGGATTCGTAAACTACTGTTAATTGTTCACATGAAGTTCTGAGGTAAGGAGTAATTTGTCTTGAATCTCTGGTTTACTCCAGTCAATCTTTCTTTCTTAAAAATATATACAGATGTAAACATATATATATATATATATATATATATATATATATATATATATATATATATATATATATATATATATATATATATATATAGATATGTATATATATATATATATATATATATATATATATTATATGTGTCCACTATGTGATCCCGAATTTCAGTATTTTGAAATTACATAGTCAAAAACACTAAATGCCGAAACCCGCAGAAGCACAAAATCCAAAATCCCAAAGTTCAGAGATTTTGAATTACTGCTTCTGGTGGTACGGTGTGTGAATGGATGGGTGGAAGTTTAGGTAAATATGTATGTGTAAGTGTGTTAGTTACGGGCTTTAGTGTGTGTAAGTGTGTCTTGTGACTGTGATGTGTATGAGGGACTGTAAAATGTATAGGTGTGAGTTTCCTTTGTGTGTCTGTTTGTGCGATCTCAGAGTTAGAATATTTAAGTAGGGTGTGAGGGGGGCACAACCCCCCACATGGGGGTGCAGGGGGGCTTGCCCACCTACTTATCTGTAGTGTAGGATTATATATTTGAGTGTGGGGGGAAGTTGTGTGTATGTGTATGTGTGTGCTGTATGTGTAGTGTATGTTCGAGATTTTAAATTTCACGGTTGTGGGGTTTTGGAATTTTGTATTTTCGTAGTATTTTTGGCTATGTAATTTCAACATACTGAAATTCGGGATTTCAGTATTTCACAATTACATCGTGGACCTACATATATATATATATATATATATATATATATATATATATATATATATATATATATATATATATATATATTAATAAATATATATATATATATATATATGCGTGTATGTATGTATATATATATATATATATATATATATATATATATATATATATATATATATATATATATATATATTTATATATATATATATATGTATATATAGACAGATATATATATATATATACACACACACACACACACACACACACACACACACACACACACACACACACACAAAGGATGCCTCTACATGTTCTAAAAAGTGACCTGCAAATCATAGATCAAATTAATTTGACATATTAATAAGAAGGACATTGTATGATCAATGCATACCTGATAAAAGATAACAATTCTGTCTCCATTTAACTGCTTTGGCTAATAAAATATACCTAAAATGGAGTGATTTGTTTGGCTCAGGGAGAAAACATAATTCTATAGGAGTATGCTAGAATAATGGCTGATTAATGTACTTTCAATTCTTGCTTTATAGTTATTACATTATGTGCCATCCAACAATTTTCAGTGGCATATACTTTTGCTGTTGATTCACTCATTTCTGGATAAGTGATTATCTCTTGGAAATTTAATATACAGCTCAACCTTTGATACCTATATACGTATGTTCATTTAAAATCTAAATATTAGGTCAAATTCATTCCATCACCTACTTCTTCAAAAACACAGCTCTCCTATACGAATACTTTTTTAGCAGTGTCAGTGGTATGCAGACAATGTGGCACTACAGGCAGACTGTAAGCAAGAAATTCAACAAGGGATAAGGGAATGGAATGCAAAACTGAAGGCACATTGGAAGAAACTAGGGAGAGATAAAACAGTGGTAATGGCAGCAAACTAGCGAAATCAAAATATGCTGATAATTGAGATAGAAGGGAAGATAATGGAACAGGAGAAGGGAAATCTGAATGAAGTGGTCAAAGCTAGAATCAGAGAGGCTTCAGCCATCTGGCACAGAGTCTCAGGTACAGGGAATGACAGAATAATGACAAAGAAGCTGAAAAGATATACAAGACAGTTGTGTAACAGGTACTACTTTATGGTACAGAAACCTGGTTAGTAAAGGCAGAGCATATGAGGAAGCTAGAGGTGATGGAAATGAGGTACCTGAGATGGGTGGTAGGATACACACAGTGGGATGGATGAAGAAATGAGGACATCAGAGCAGAAGCCAAAGTAGCTCCAGTTGCAGAAAAGATCAAAGAAAACAGACTATGGTGGTTTGGACAGATGTGCAGAAAAGCAGAAGACAATCTGGTGAAGAAGATTTGGGACAGATAAGAAGAAGGTAAGAGGAAATGGGGACATCTACCAAAGAGATGAATGGACTGTGTGAAAGAAGATCTGTGTCAGTCAGGCATGAGTGTCGAAGAAGGTAGGAGTGTGGCATTGAATCAAGAGAGGTTTGCACTGAATTTATTAACTAGTATGTTGGCAATATCCACCTGATCAGAGTAGTCATTACCATTATGAACAAACGTGCAGCAATGCTAAGTATTGTTTTGTATTTTTTGACATAAGTAAAAAAGGATTTGTAGTTGTCTTTGACTTTTGTATCTAATCTGAGTACATGGAATGCCTTTATTTTCATATGCCTGTTTTTTTTTTTATCTAGCTGTTTGATATTCTTCATAATATAAGGTCACTTGCTTTGCTAAACAATTTTTGGAGTTCCTTTCTTTTATTACACAGTTTATCTAAACATCAAGACTACCACACTAATTTGCTTTTAGACCTCTAAATTTGCTTGATCTAAATGGTACTAGTAAATTAATGTCTGTCAAGGTGCAAGTAGAACTTTTCGGAATAAATTTTTGTAGTGTCAGCATTTTTGTAATACTGGGATACTTTAATTTAGAGACTTAATCATAGAGTTGTGCAATAATTGTATGTTTAAAGTAAGTCCTTGAACACTGTGATATTTGTTTCTGGCAATATGGAGATTCTGATGGAAATGGTTCATAGATTTTTGCCTGATTTGACCAATGAGGGGGATACCTTAGAGACAGCATATACAGATATAAAGGTTGTTAAGGCTAGGTCAAGTATATTCTGTTCTCTAGTAGGGTACTTATCAATCTGGTACAGGGTATTTGTTTATAAAGTCTAAGAATATTTGGAAAATATTTTCTGTTGATGGTATATGCCCCCAGTAAATCATTAGATAGTCAAAATCATCTAGAATAACAATGTTCCTGCTTAGAGGTAGTTCTTCTAGAATATTTAGGAATGCTCTTTGATTTTCTGGAGACACTGAGGGGGTTCTGCAGCATTCTGTGATAATATAGCTAATTTTTTAGTGTAATTTGGATTACAATAACCTCCTCTTGAAGGTCTAAAGGCATTGGTCTATAAATAATGTGGTCTCTATTAAGCATGGATTCCTAGCACAATTTCCATCTGGAACCAGTGAGTGTCCTGCACAGTGCACAGGTTTTGAGACTGTGCTCTTTAGCCACTTAAACCAGGTTACAGTAACAACACATGCATAGATGTGTTTTGAATGCAAGAGATCATTAAGGTCCAGCAGTTTGTTGTTTAGACTGCATTAAGTAGAGCCACTGTGATATGAGTCAATGGCTGATTTGTTTTGGAAGCAGCAAACACTTTTATCAGTTTGCAGAAGTCTTGGAATAAGAGGTGCAAGCCATCTCTACTGAAGCAAACATGGCTGTCAAGCATCTCATCCCATGCTGACATATTTTTTTTTAACTTTGCCATCAGTTTTGATGATGAAATAATGCCACTCAGTACTAGTGTCTTTCTTGCATTTGTGGCAACATGCATGGCAAGCCTTGTCATATCTCCCTTCCTATCTGATTACATTCTCATATTTGTCTTTTTAGGGCTTCTAAGGACCCTTGTGGTACCAGCAATCTTGTTTATAGAAGATTATCTCATTGGCACCCTTTTTTTTCTAGACTTGCAAGTACAGAACATGTATGTCTACCTATGGAATCACCAATCAGTAGTACATTTTTGTTTGTGTTAGAAGATTACAAATGTATAATTGATTTGATATATGCCATTTTTTGATGACTCAGTTGGTATTGCATTCTTTAGCTTACAGATGGTCTTGAATCTACTCGCCCACTGTGACTTGGTTCAGGATTATTTAGTGCCTCTGATAATTTGGTATGTATGCACTGATTGTTGTATAAGTGAGTGCTACTCACAGGATTGCTTTGATTTTAGGAGTTCAGCCTTAAATTTGTATCTCACAAACACTCAATACTGAGTTAAGTAAATCATCATTGTTCGGGAGCATTTGGAAATTCTTACATTGCTTGTGTTCAAAACATGGTACAAGGACAGTGATGGTGGGTAGATTGTTTTCTGACTTTCCATTTTGATCAAGAGTGTAAGGTATGTCTGATAACAATAAGACATTATAATAATGTTTTGGCTCCTAATTTAAAGTATATGTACAAGAAAAATAGCAAAGATAGATTAATTTATGTTTTGAGCACTAAGGTAACCTTATGCAGTCAATTTTCCTAACAGCTCTTGAGAATGATCATTTTTATTTAAAACAATGTGTTCTTGTCAGTCAAATTCCTCTTGGTCTTAGGATGTTTACATTCCCAAATGGAAACAGTGTTCTAGATAAAATATGTAAGGATTTGGTCAATTTGTACAATACAGAACTGCAAGTGCTGAAGTATTTGATGGAACATACGTACAAAATTAATGTATTAAAACGGAGGTAAATAGAATTGTTAATATAATTAAAAATCATGCACGATACAGTGATTGTAACACAATATATGGCAGTGTCTTTGTAAAACCACAGAGACATGTGGCTACTATTGTTAACAAAAAACAGAAAAAAATGGCAAGGGATGTAGAGGACTACAATAACAATAAAGTCTATCCACTTGTCCATAGTGGTCCTGCCCTGAACTGTGAAGTTACTTTGTTTTCCTCATCTGCTGATAATTCCAAAACTGTTCGCATAACTTCAAACATCCAGTTTGATACTCAATTTCCACCCAACAGGCTCATTTCCAGAAGTGGTACAGCTCCCAGAACTAATAATGCTAATTCAACATATATTCCTGTTTGCAATCACAGTAACCCTTCACTTTTTTAGAAGAACAATGGTTATGGTTCATTGCAAAAGAACATTTATCCAGTGTGAAATCATTTGCCAGTGAATATAAGAGGCAGAGGATGGAGTCAGGGCAGTGGACAGGGTCAACACATACATTTGTGATGCCCTGTATATAATCATAGCACTTTTTGTTAGCCAGAATTTCATTACAATATTCTTAATAAAGATTTTTCATTTACTTCATCACAACATGCAGACTTAATTGATATTAATAGATTTCAGGTTATTTGCACTTAAGTTAAATTTACATTATATTTTAAGCAATATTAATAATTTCAGGTCTGGGATGTCTTCTATTTTTTCAGAAAAAAGTGTGTTTAATCCCGGCTTAGTTTCTTTGCTACAAACTTTCATGGATAACAAAAACCCTTACTTTAAATGGTACAATAGCACTCCTGAAGAAAGATCAGCCTTGTTTGAAATAAGAAATTCCAATTATATCAGGATTATGAAGGCTGACAAAAGGAGTGGTTTTGTAATAATGGATCCACCTATTTATAATAAGCTATTTGAATATATAAGTACTGTTATGAAGCGATTACAAACTATTATGTAATAGAGTGGATTAGATATAGAGATATACAAAAAACTGTTTATTAGATTTATTTCATCAGGGATATATTAATTACAATGTGTGTATATATACAAATATATATGTGTGTGTGTGTGTGTGTGTGTGTGTGTGTGTGTGTGTGTGTGTGTGTGTGTGTATATATATTTTTTTTTCTTTTAGATAGATCACCCTAACACCCTAAATTAGAAAAAATGTTTTAAAATTCCAACAATTCATAAGGACTTTTTAGAGTCTCCATTCAGATATATCGTGGCTTTTTCACATGGTAAAGTTTAACATATTTCGACTTACCAAGATAAAATTATTAATCCTACAGTACAGTAGACTAAATCTGACCTTAAAGGTTCTTAGATATGTTTATATATTTAAATCTATGAAAAAGATTATGAATTTACTGATTTTGAGTTTTTTGTTTTTACTCTGGATGTAGATTCTGTATTTACATGAATTTTTCAATATGTTGTGTTGAATATGTCAGACCATATTTATGTAAGTGTATGCTATTAGATTATGTCAATAAAAACAATATTTATATGCTTTTAGAATTGGTGTTAAGTTATATTTTTATTGTTTCAAGACCAAAATTACCAGCAACTAAAAGAATTGCATTTGGGCAAAAGAGTTTCCCAGCCTTCACCAATTTAGTTAAGAGCTGTTGGATAATGAAACTTTTAATATCTTTTGATTTTTTTTAAATATATGTCATTTTACAGGAGATATATTGATAATTTATCTTTAATTTTGAATGATACTGAGAATTAATTTGATCATTTTAAACTAAATTAAATAGTACCACTATTTCTTGCTTTTTACTCTTGGACATAAGGGTAGTATTGCATACTTTTTGGATCTTGAAATTACTTTAGATATGGATACACCATATATATGGATACATATTTATAGAGTAATATTCATAGGAAGCAACTTTTGTTAATAATTATTTATGTTTTGATAGTCAACATCTAAATTTCATGAAAGGGAATGTTATAAGAGGCCAGTTTATTTGCTTAAGTAAGATATGTGACAACACAGTTTTTTTAATTATGAAGTGCAGTTTTTCAAAAGAAAAATTATAGCTAGAGATTACCCTTACAATAAGCTAGATGATATAATTTCTGAAGTTATACAAAAATGTTGATGAGTTTTCTCTGATTTTATTAAAAGGTTACATCCCAAGGTAGTATATACAGATGCCAATATGTATTAAATGACATTTCCTATTCCAATTTGTCTTTATGCTAATGGTATCACAACATTGTTTCTTCAAACTGCAAAATAATTAATGTAATCCAGATTTAGTTCATGTTCTAGGATCATCTTCTAAATTCAGTTATAAAAAAACTGAAAAAAATTGAAAATTATTTTTGAGATGTCAAATGAGTTACCAAATTATGAACACAAAAGGTCTATTGGCATGTTCTCATAGAAAGATTGTGGAATGTGTTGATACATTAATGATCGGCAAAGTGTGGTTTTAAAACATACAGGTAGAAAGGCATTTGTTAAGAACAAATGCATATGGAGATTTAAATTTGTTGTTTATTTAACTGTCTGTTATTCTTGTGATGGATTCTACATGGATAAGACCATTAGAATGCTTTCCCAATAAAAAATCAACATAGAATGGCTATTATTGATGTTGCTTGTTCTAATGCTTTATCAAAACATAAAAAATATTGCAAAGATTATAAAAAGATATTTTATTTTTGTTTTAGTTAACATGGTGACAGACTTGAATATGGGTAATATCAATAGCACATTAGACATTTTTGAATTAAAACAGCAACTGCCATTAACTGCAGGTACAAGCCCTGGCTTAAATGTGTCTATAAATATTACACGTTTATTTTTTTTTTCAAAACAGGTTTATTGTTTTAACATATAAGAGAAATATCATAACAATTTTATACAAGTAATTAAAAATAGGTATTATTATAACATTCAACAAAACAACTAAAGTATTTACAAAGACATCCACTACAATCAGATCAATTAATTGAACTAAAATACCATGCTATTGAAATTAAAATTTTTTTAACAAATTTTGTAAATTATCCCATACAATATAATAAGATGTTTTTCTATTTGTTCTTGTCCTAATTGTGTTTATTTCCATATGGCACACTATATTCATAACATTTTTAAATTCATTGAACGAAGGAGGTGTATCTGAAATCCAATTTCTAGTTATTATTTTCCTAGCCACTGCTAGAATAGACCATAACAAGGGAAGCTTAACCTTTTTAACACTTTGAGGTACAGGTGTGTTGAATAATATAAGAGATTTAGAAATAATGAAATTATCTGTAAAAGAGCCTGCAAAATTCATTAATTGACTTCCAGTATTCTTTCAATTTTATACAGTCATAAAACATATGAGCCCAGTCAGCATTAATTTCTACATTACATCTCTTACATAAATTAGCTTTATTATTTATTTTATTCATCATCAAAGGTGTATAAAAAGATCTATGTAAAAATTTCCATATATAAAGTCTCCAGACAATGGAAGACGTAGTTCTATAAGCAGATTCCAATATATATTGTTTATCTTGTTGATTTGTTAGGTCCCCATTAATAGAAGTGAAATAATTCCAGTATGAATCTACACTGTAAAAAGTTTCTTGTCTGATAATTTTATGTATGTATGAAAGTTTACCTTTATCAGAAACTTTATGTTGTAAATTTAATATCAAGTACTCAATCAGTGTTGGAATAGATTCTTTAACTGTTATAGACATTAGATCTATTTTATTAATGAGGTGTTGTCTAAAGGTCTGAACCTCTAACCAGCAAGTTTCTCTTAGATCAAATTCTTGTTTTAAAAAATCTAGATTTTTAACTTTATTATCAGATATCAACTGATACCAGTACTTTAGATCATTATCTATAGCTAAATGAGTTCCTTCAGAAGTAGATGACAAAAGCATACCCTGAGTATACATTATAGGGAATACAATAAAATTCCATTCCCTATACTTAGGGTGCATGAATATAAAGTTACGATAACTAATAATAATATTTAATGGGTAACAAACCATATGTTTAGGTGTAATAGGTGAAGTACAAAATTCCTTTAGTAACCATAACATGGAGTTATTTACAATCATATTTTTATGTGTTAAGGAGATTTTCATGAAGTGCATACTAATTAGCTCCCAATAATCTTTCCATTTTGCGACATATGACTGATCTATTAATAAAGTAATAACTTTTACAATAGAAGAGATAGTATATAAATTAAAGTCTGGAAAAGAAATACCCCCTTGAGACCAGCTATTAGTATGTTTCTTTAATGCAATCCTAGGTCTATTAGGTGCCCATAGGAAATTTAACATTAGTGTATTCAGTTTCTTGATAATTATTTTTGTAGGTGGAAGTATTATTGATTGTATTAAGTATAAAATCTTGGGGAATATTATCATTTTAATAATTATAAGTCTCTCCTCCATAGTAAAAAACATATTATTCCAGGTATTAAAAATATTTTGTATATTAAGAAAACAGGTATTATAATTATTATATAGAATAGATTTAATATCTTTAGATAATAATATACCTAAATAAGTTATCTGACCTGAATTGGGTACATATTTAGTAAAATCACTAATGAGAATATTTTTTCGTGTATATATAGGTAGTATTTTAGTTTTTTCTTCATTGAATATTAAACCAGAAATACTTTTAAAATTCATCATGTTATCAAATAGAGACTGCATAGAAGAATTAGATCCTGCTTGTGTAATTAGAACATCATCTGCAAAAAGTTGAATTTTGGATGTTGTATTTTTATCTATTTCAAAACCCTCTATGTCAGTACTGTTTCTGATCAAATTAGCCCAAGGCTCCATTACTAAAGTGAATAATAGTGGAGAAAGTGGACATCCTTCTTTTGTACCTTTAAGAATGGGTATTTTTTGTGAAACATATGTTCCTACCTTAATATAAGCCAACGTTCCTTTGTATAAATGCTCAATTAGATTTACAAATGCATCTGAGAA